>NC_083418.1:13491786-13685404 GCF_020745735.1 Hemiscyllium ocellatum | reverse complement strand
AATCACGGCAGTTTCACATCTGTCAGACTGAGAATCAGTGCAGTTTCACAGCTGTCAGACTGAGAATCAGTGCAGTTTCACAGCTGTCAGACTGAGAATCAGTGCAGTTTCACAGCTGTCAGACTGAGAATCAGTGCAGTTTCACAGCTGTCAGACTGAGAATCAGTGCAGTTTCACAGCTGTCAGACTGAGAATCAGAGCAGTTTCATAGCTGTCAGACTGAGAATCAGTGCAGTTTCATAGCTGTCAGATTGAGAATCAGTGCAGTTTCACAGCTGTCAGAATGAGAATCAGTGCAGTTTCATAGCTGTCAGACTGAGAATCAGTGCAGTTTCAGCGATGTCAGACTGAGAATCAGTGCAGTTTCACATCTGTCAGACTGAGAATCAGTGCAGTTTCATAGCTGTCATATTGAGAATCAGTGCAGTTTCACAGCTGTCAGACTGGGAATAAGTGCAGTTTCATAGCTGTCAGACTGAGAATCAGGGCAGTTTCATAGCTGTCAGACTCAGAATCAGGGCAGTTTCATAGCTGTCAGACTGAGAATCAGTGCAGTTTCACATCTGTCAGACTGAGAATCAGTGCAGTTTCACAGCTGTCAGACTGAGAATCAGTGCAGTTCACATCTGTCAGACTGAGAATCAGTGCAGTTTCATAGCTGTCATATTGAGAATCAGTGCAGTTTCACAGCTGTCAGAATGAGAATCAGTGCAGTTTCATAGCTGTCAGACTGAGAATCAGGGCAGTCTCATAGCTGTCAGACTGAGAATCAGTGCAGTGTCACATTTGTCTGACTGAGAATCAGTGCAGTTTCATAGCTGTCAGACTGAGAATCAGTGCAGTGTCACATTTGTCTGACTGAGACTCAGTGCAGTTTCACAGCTGCCAGTCTGAGAATCAGTGCAGTTTCATAGTTGTCAGGCTGAGAATCAGTGCAGTTTCATAGCTGTCAGACTGAGAATCCGTGCAGTTTCACAGCTGTCTGACTGAGATTCAGTGCAGTTTCACATCTGTCAGACTGAGAATCAGTGCAGTTTCACAGCTGTCAGACTGAGAATCAGTGCAGTTTCACAGCTGCCAGTCTGAGAATCAGGGCAGTTTCATAGCTGTCAGACTGGGAATCAGTGCAGTTTCACAGCTGTCAGACTGAGAATCAGTGCAGTTTCACAGCGATCAGATTGAGAATCAGTGCAGTTTGTTAGCTGTCAGACTGAATCAGTGCAGTTTCATAGCTGTCATATTGAGAATCTGTGCAGTTTTACAGCTGTCTGACTGAGAATCAGGGCAGTTTCACATCTGTCAGACTGAGAATCAGTGCAGATTCACATCTGTCAGACTGAGACTCAGTGCAGTTTCACATCTGTCAGGCTGAGAATCAGTGCAGTTTCACAGCTGTCAGACTGAAAATCAGTGCGTTTTACAGCTGTCAGACTGAGAATCAGGGCAGTTTCGTAGCTGTCAGACTGAAAATCAGGGCAGTTTCACAGCGGTCAGTCTGGGAATCAGTACAATTTCACAGCTGTCAGACTGAGACTCAGTGCAGTTTCACAGCTGTCAGACTGAGAATCAGTGCAGTGTCATAGCTGTCAGACTGAGAATCAGGGCAGTTTCATGGCTGTCAGACTGAGAATCAGTGCCGTTTCATAGCTGTCAGACTGAGAATCAGTGCAGTTTCACATCTGTCAGACTGAGAATCAGTGCAATTACACATTTGTCAGACTGAGAATCAGTGCAGTTTCATAGCTGTCATATTGAGAATCAGTGCAGTTTCACAGCTGTCAGAATGAGAATCAGTGCAGTTTCATAGCTGTCAGACTGAGAATCAGGGCAGTCTCATATCTGTCAGAACGAGAATCAGTGCAGTTTCACATTTGTCTAACTGAGAATCAGTGCAGTTTCATAGCTGTCAGGCTGATCATCAGTGCAGTTTCATAGCTGTTAGGCAAAGAATCAGTGCAGTTTCATAGCTGTCAGACCGAAAATCCGTGCAGTTTCAAAGCTGTCTGACTGAGAGTCAGTGCAGTTTCACAGCTGTCAGACTGGGAATCAGTGCAGTTTCACAGCTGTCAGACTGAGAATCAGTGCAGTTTCACAGCTGCCAGACTGAGAATCAGTGCAGTTTCATAGCTGTCAGACTGGAATCAGTGCAGTTTCACAGCTGTCAGACTGAGAATCAGTGCAGTTTCACAGCTGTCAGATTGAGAATCAGTGCAGTTTCATAGCTGTCAGACTGAATCAGTGCAGTTTCATAGCTGTCATATTGAGAATCAGTGCAGTTTCACAGCTGTCAGACTGAGAATCAGGGCAGTTTCATAACTGTCCGACTGAGAATCAGGGCAGTTTCACAGCTGTCAGACTGGGAATCAGTGCAGTTTCACAGCTGTCAGACTGAGAATCAGTGCAGTTTCATAGCTGTCAGACTGAGAATCAGTGCAGTTTCACATCTGTCAGACTGAGAATCAGTGCAGTTTCACATCTGTCAGACTGAGAATCAGTGCAGTTTCATAGCTGTCATATTGAGAATCAGTGCAGTTTCACAGCTGCCAGACTGAGAATCAGTGCAGTTTCATAGCTGTCAGACTGAGAATCAGTGCAGTTTCACATCTGTCAGACTGAGAATCAGTGCAGTTTCACATCTGTCAGAATGAGAATCAGTGCAGTTTCATAGCTGTCATATTGAAAATCAGTGCAGTTTCACAGCTGTCAGACCGAGAATCAGTGCAGTTTCACAGCTATCAGACTGAGAATCAGTGCAGTTTCTTAGCTGTCAGACTGAATCAGTGCAGTTTCATAGCTGTCATATTGAGAATGTGCAGTTTAACAGCTGTCAGAATGAGATCAGTGCAGTTTCATAGCTGTCAGACTGAGAATCAGTGCAGTTTCACATCTGTCAGATTGAGAATCAGTGCAGTTTCATAGCTGTCAGACTGAAAATCAGTGCAGTTTTACAGCTGTGTGACTGAGAATCAGGGCAGTTTCATAGCTGTCAGACTTAGAATCAGGGCAGTTTCACAGCTGTCAGACTGGGAATCAGTACAATTTCACAGCTGTCAGACTGAGAATCAGTGCAGTTTCACAGCTGTCAGACTGAGAATCAGTGCAGTTTCACATCTGTCAGACTGAGAATCAGTGCAGTTTCACATCTGTCAGACTGAGAATCAGTGCAGTGTCATAGCTGTCATATTGAGAATCAGTGCAGTTTCACAGCTGCCAGACTGAGAATCAGGGCAGTTTCATAGCTGTCAGATTGAGAATCAGTGCAGTTTCACAGCTGTCAGACTGAGAATCAGGGCCGTTTCATAGCTGTCAGACTGAGAATCAGGGCAGTTTCATAGCTGTCAGACTGAGAATCAGTGCAGTTTCACATCTGTCAGACTGAGAATCAGTGCAGTTTCACATCTGTCAGACTGAGAATCAGTGCAGTTTCATAGCTGTCAGACTGAAATCAGTGCAGTTTTACAGCTGTGTGACTGAGAATCAGGGCAGTTTCATAGCTGTCAGACTGAAAATCAGTGCAGTTTTACAGCTGTGTGACTGAGAATCAGTGCAGTTTCACGTTTGTCTGACTGAGAATCAGTGCAGTTTCACAGCTGTCAGACTGAGAATCAGTGCAGTTTCATAGCTGTCAGACTGATCATCAGTGCAGTTTCATAGCTGTCAAGCTGAGAATCAGTGCAGTTTCACAGCTGTCAGACTGAGAATCAGTGCAGTTTCACAGCTGTCAGACTGAGAATCAGTGCAGTTTCACATCTGTCAGACTGAGAATCAGTGCAGTTTCATAGCTGTCAGACTGAGAATCAGTGCAGTTTCTTAGCTGTCAGACTGAATCCGTGCAGTTTCACAGCTGTCAGATTGAGAATCAGTGCAGTTTCACTGCTGTCAGACTGGGAATCAGTGCAGTTTCATAGCTGTCATATTGAGAATCAGGGCCGTTTCATAGCTGTCAGACTGAGAATCAGTGCAGTTTCACATCTGTCAGACTGAGAATCAGTGCAGTTTCACAGCTGTCAGACTGAGAATCAGTGCAGTTTCACAGCTGCCAGTCTGAGAATCAGTGCAGTTTCACAGCTGTCAGAATGAGAATCAGTGCAGTTTCATAGCTGTCAGATTGAGAATCAGTGCAGTTTCACAGCTATCAGACCGAGAATCAGTGCAGTTTCACAGCTGTCAGATTGAGAATCAGTGCAGTTTCATAGCTGTCAGACTGAATCAGTGCAGTTTCATAGCTGTCATATTGAGAATCAGTGCAGTTTAACAGCTGTCAGAATGAGATCAGTGCAGTTTCATAGCTGTCAGACTGAGAATCAGGGCAGTTTCATAGCTGTCAGATTGAGAATCAGTGCAGTTTCACATCTGTCAGACTGAGAATCAGTGCAGTTTCACAGCTATCAGATTGAGAATCAGTGCAGTTTCTTAGCTGTCAGACTGAATCAGTGCAGTTTCATAGCTGTCATATTGAGAATCAGTGCAGTTTAACACCTGTCAGAATGAGAATCAGGGCAGTTTCATAGCTGTCAGACTGAGAATCAGGGCAGTTTCACAGCTGTCAGACTGGGAATCAGTGCAGTTTCACAGCTGTCAGACTGAGAATCAGTGCAGTTTCATAGCTGTCAGACTGAGAATCAGTGCAGTTTCACATCTGTCAGACTGAGAATCAGTGCAGTTTCACATCTGTCAGACTGAGAATCAGTGCAGTGTCATAGCTGTCATATTGAGAATCAGTGCAGTTTCACAGCTGTCAGACTGAGAATCAGGGCAGTTTCATAGCTGTCAGACTGAGAATCAGTGCTGTTTCACATCTGTCAGACTGAGAATCAGTGCAGTTTCACATCTGTCAGACTGAGAATCAGTGCAGTTTCATAGCTGTCATATTGAGAATCAGTGCAGTTTCACAGCTGTCAGAATGAGACTCAGTGCAGTTTCATAGCTGTCATATTGAAAATCAGTGCAGTTTCACAGCTATCAGACCGAGAATCAGTGCAGTTTCACAGCTATCAGATTGAGAATCAGTGCAGTTTCTTAGCTGTCAGACTGAATCAGTGCAGTTTCATAGCTGTCATATTGAGAATGTGCAGTTTAACAGCTGTCAGAATGAGATCAGTGCAGTTTCATAGCTGTCAGACTGGGAATCAGTGCAGTTTCACATCTGTCAGATTGAGAATCAGTGCAGTTTCATAGCTGTCAGACTGAAAATCAGTGCAGTTTTACAGCTGTGTGACTGAGAATCAGGGCAGTTTCATAGCTGTCAGACTTAGAATCAGGGCAGTTTCACAGCGGTCAGACTGGGAATCAGTACAATTTCACAGCTGTCATATTGAGAATCAGTGCAGTTTCACAGCTGTCAGGCTGAGAATCAGTGCAGTTTCACATCTGTCAGACTGAGAATCAGTGCAGTTTCACATCTGTCAGACTGAGAATCAGTGCAGTGTCATAGCTGTCATATTGAGAATCAGTGCAGTTTCACAGCTGCCAGACTGAGAATCAGGGCAGTTTCATAGCTGTCAGATTGAGAATCAGTGCAGTTTCACAGCTGTCAGACTGAGAATCAGGGCCGTTTCATAGCTGTCAGACTGAGAATCAGGGCCGTTTCATAGCCGTCAGACTGAGAATCAGTGCAGTTTCACATCTGTCAGACTGAGAATCAGTGCAGTTACACATCTGTCAGACTGAGAATCAGTGCAGTTTCATAGCTGTCAGACTGAAAATCAGTGCAGTTTTACAGCTGTGTGACTGAGAATCAGGGCAGTTTCATAGCTGTCAGACTGAAATCAGTGCAGTTTTACAGCTGTGTGACTGAGAATCAGGGCAGTTTCATAGCTGTCAGACTGAGAATCAGTGCAGTTTCACAGCTGTCAGAATGAGAATCAGTGCAGTTCATAGCTGTCAGACTGAGAATCAGGGCAGTCTCACAGCTGTCAGACTGAGAATCAGTGCAGTTTCACGTTTGTCTGACTGAGAATCAGTGCAGTTTCACAGCTGCCAGTCTGAGAATCAGTGCAGTTTCATAGCTGTCAGGCTGATCATCAGTGCAGTTTCATAGCTGTCAAGCTGAGAATCAGTGCAGTTTCACAGCTGTCAGACTGAGAATCCGTGCAGTTTCACAGCTGTCTGACAGAGAATCAGTGCAGTTTCACATCTGTCAGACTGAGAATCAGTGCAGTTTCATAGCTGTCAGACTGAGAATCAGTGCAGTTTCTTAGCTGTCAGACTGAATCCGTGCAGTTTCACAGCTGACAGATTGCGAAGCAGTGCAGTTTCACTGCTGTCAGACTGGGAATCAGTGCAGTGTCATAGCTGTCATATTGAGAATCAGGGCCGTTTCATAGCTGTCAGACTGAGAATCAGTGCAGTTTCACATCCGTCAGACTGAGACTCAGTGCAGTTTCACAGCTGTCAGACTGAGATCAGTGCAGTTTCACAGCTGCCAGTCTGAGAATCAGTGCAGTTTCACAGCTGTCAGAATGAGAATCAGTGCAGTTTCATAGCTGTCATATTGAGAATCAGTGCAGTTTCACAGCTATCAGACCGAGAATCAGTGCAGGTTCACAGCTATCAGATTGAGAATCAGTGCAGTTTCTTAGCTGTCAGACTGAATCAGTGCAGTTTCATAGCTGTCATATTGAGAATCTGTGCAGTTTAACAGCTGTCAGAATGAGATCAGTGCAGTTTCATAGCTGTCAGACTGAGAATCAGGCAGTTTCATAGCTGTCAGATTGAGAATCAGTGCAGTTTCACATCTGTCAGATTGAGAATCAGTGCAGTTTCACAGCTATCAGATTGAGAATCAGTGCAGTTTCTTAGCTGTCAGACTGAATCAGTGCAGTTTCATAGCTGTCATATTGAGAATCTGTGCAGTTTAACACCTGTCAGAATGAGAATCAGGGCAGTTTCATAACTGTCCGACTGAGAATCAGGGCAGTTTCACAGCGGTCAGACTGGGAATCAGTACAATTTCACAGCTGTCAGACTGAGAATCAGTGCAGTTTCATAGCTGTCAGACTGAGAATCAGTGCAGTTTCACATCTGTCAGACTGAGAATCAGTGCAGTTTCACATCTGTCAGACTGAGAATCAGTGCAGTGTCATAGCTGTCATATTGAGAATCAGTGCAGTTTCACAGCTGCCAGACTGAGAATCAGGGCAGTTTCATAGCTGTCAGACTGAGAATCAGTGCTGTTTCACATCTGTCAGACTGAGAATCAGTGCAGTTTCACATCTGTCAGACTGAGAATCAGTGCAGTTTCATAGCTGTCATATTGAGAATCAGTGCAGTTTCACAGCTGTCAGAATGAGAATCAGTGCAGTTTCATAGCTGTCATATTGAAAATCAGTGCAGTTTCACAGCTATCAGACCGAGAATCAGTGCAGTTTCACAGCTATCAGATTGAGAATCAGTGCAGTTTCTTAGCTGTCAGACTGAATCAGTGCAGTTTCATAGCTGTCATATTGAGAATGTGCAGTTTAACAGCTGTCAGAATGAGATCAGTGCAGTTTCATAGCTGTCAGACTGGGAATCAGTGCAGTTTCACATCTGTCAGATTGAGAATCAGTGCAGTTTCATAGCTGTCAGACTGAAAATCAGTGCAGTTTTACAGCTGTGTGACTGAGAATCAGGGCAGTTTCATAGCTGTCAGACTGAGAATCAGGGCAGTTTCACAGCGGTCAGACTGGGAATCAGTACAATTTCACAGCTGTCATATTGAGAATCAGTGCAGTTTCACAGCTGTCAGGCTGAGAATCAGTGCAGTTTCACATCTGTCAGACTGAGAATCAGTGCAGTTTCACATCTGTCAGACTGAGAATCAGTGCAGTGTCATAGCTGTCATATTGAGAATCAGTGCAGTTTCACAGCTGCCAGACTGAGAATCAGGGCAGTTTCATAGCTGTCAGATTGAGAATCAGTGCAGTTTCACAGCTGTCAGACTGAGAATCAGGGCCGTTTCATAGCTGTCAGACTGAGAATCAGGGCCGTTTCATAGCCGTCAGACTGAGAATCAGTGCAGTTTCACATCTGTCAGACTGAGAATCAGTGCAGTTACACATCTGTCAGACTGAGAATCAGTGCAGTTTCATAGCTGTCAGACTGAAAATCAGTGCAGTTTTACAGCTGTGTGACTGAGAATCAGGGCAGTTTCATAGCTGTCAGACTGAAAATCAGTGCAGTTTTACAGCTGTGTGACTGAGAATCAGGGCAGTTTCATAGCTGTCAGACTGAGAATCAGTGCAGTTTCACAGCTGTCAGAATGAGAATCAGTGCAGTTCATAGCTGTCAGACTGAGAATCAGGGCAGTCTCACAGCTGTCAGACTGAGAATCAGTGCAGTTTCACGTTTGTCTGACTGAGAATCAGTGCAGTTTCACAGCTGCCAGTCTGAGAATCAGTGCAGTTTCATAGCTGTCAGGCTGATCATCAGTGCAGTTTCATAGCTGTCAAGCTGAGAATCAGTGCAGTTTCACAGCTGATCAGACTGAGAATCCGTGCAGTTTCACAGCTGTCTGACAGAGAATCAGTGCAGTTTCACATCTGTCAGACTGAGAATCAGTGCAGTTTCATAGCTGTCAGACTGAGAATCAGTGCAGTTTCTTAGCTGTCAGACTGAATCCGTGCAGTTTCACAGCTGACAGATTGCGAAGCAGTGCAGTTTCACTGCTGTCAGACTGGGAATCAGTGCAGTGTCATAGCTGTCATATTGAGAATCAGGGCCGTTTCATAGCTGTCAGACTGAGAATCAGTGCAGTTTCACATCTGTCAGACTGAGACTCAGTGCAGTTTCACAGCTGTCAGACTGAGACTCAGTGCAGTTTCACAGCTGCCAGTCTGAGAATCAGTGCAGTTTCACAGCTGTCAGAATGAGAATCAGTGCAGTTTCATAGCTGTCATATTGAGAATCAGTGCAGTTTCACAGCTATCAGATTGAGAATCAGTGCAGTTTCTTAGCTGTCAGACTGAATCAGTGCAGTTTCATAGCTGTCATATTGAGAATCTGTGCAGTTTAACAGCTGTCAGAATGAGATCAGTGCAGTTTCATAGCTGTCAGACTGAGAATCTGGGCAGTTTCATAGCTGTCAGATTGAGAATCAGTGCAGTTTCACATCTGTCAGATTGAGAATCAGTGCAGTTTCATAGCTGTCAGACTGAAAATCAGTGCAGTTTTACAGCTGTGTGACTGAGAATCAGGGCAGTTTCATAGCTGTCAGACTGAGAATCAGGGCAGTTTCACAGCGGTCATGCTGGGAATCAGTACAATTTCACAGCTGTCAGACTGAGAATCAGTGCAGTTTCACATCTGTCAGACTGAGAATCAGTGCAGTTTCACATCTGTCAGACTGAGAATCAGTGCAGTGTCATAGCTGTCATATTGAGAATCAGTGCAGTTTCACAGCGGTCAGACTGAGAATCAGGGCCGTTTCATAGCTGTCAGACTGAGAATCAGTGCAGTTTCACATCTGTCAGACTGAGAATCAGTGCAGTTACACATCTGTCAGACTGAGAATGAGTGCAGTTTCATAGCTGTCAGAATGAGAATCAGTGCAGTTCATAGCTGTCAGACTGACAATCAGGGCAGTCTCACATCTGTCAGACTGAGAATCAGTGCAGTTTCACATTTGTCTGACTGAGAATCAGTGCAGTTTCACAGCTGCCAGTCTGAGAATCAGTGCAGTTTCATAGCTGTCAGGCTGATCATCAGTGCAGTTTCATAGCTGTCAGGCTGAGAATCAGTGCAGTTTCATAGCTGTCAGGCTGAGAATCAGTGCAGTTTCATAGCTGTCAGACTGAGAATCAGTGCAGTTTCTTAGCTGTCAGACTGATTCCGTGCAGTTTCACAGCTGACAGATTGCGAAGCAGTGCAGTTTCACTGCTGTCAGACTGGGAATCAGTGCAGTGTCATAGCTGTCATATTGAGAATCAGGGCAGTTTCACAGCTGTCAGACTGAGAATCAGGGCAGTTTCATAGCTGTCAGATTGAGCATCAGTGCAGTTTCACAGCTGTCAGACTGAGAATCAGGTCCGTTTCATAGCTGTCAGACTGAGAATCAGGGCCGTTTCATAGCTGTCAGACTGAGAATCAGTGCAGTTTCACATCTGTCAGACTGAGAATCAGTGCAGTTACACATCTGTCAGACTGAGAATCAGTGCAGTTTCATAGCTGTCATATTGAGAATCAGTGCAGTTTCACAGCTGTCAGAATGAGAATCAGTGCAGTTCATAGCTGTCAGACTGACAATCAGGGCAGTCTCACAGCTGTCAGACTGAGAATCAGTGCAGTTTCACATTTGTCTGACTGAGAATCAGTGCAGTTTCACAGCTGCCAGTCTGAGAATCAGTGCAGTTTCATAGCTGTCTGGCTGATCATCAGTGCAGTTTCATAGCTGTCAGGCTGAGAATCAGTGCAGTTTCATAGCTGTCAGACTGAGAATCAGTGCAGTTTCTTAGCTGTCAGACTGAATCCGTGCAGTTTCACAGCTGACAGATTGCGAAGCAGTGCAGTTTCACTGCTGTCAGACTGGGAATCAGTGCAGTGTCATAGCTGTCATATTGAGAATCAGGGCAGTTTCATAGCTGTCAGACTGAGAATCAGTGCAGTTTCACATCCGTCAGACTGAGACTCAGTGCAGTTTCACATCCGTCAGACTGAGATTCAGTGCAGTTTCACAGCTGCCAGTCTGAGAATCAGTCCAGTTTCACAGCTGTCAGGCTGAGAATCAGTGCAGTTTCACATCTGTCAGACTGAGAATCAGTGCAGTTTCACAGCTGTCAGACTGAGAATCAGTGCAGTTTCACAGCTGTCAGACTGAGACTCAGTGCAGTTTCACAGCTGCCAGTCTGAGAATCAGTGCAGTTTCACAGCTGTCAGGCTGAGAATCAGTGCAGTTTCATAGCTGTCAGACTGAGAATCCGTGCAGTTTTACAACCGTCAGACTGAGAATCAATGCAGTTTCATAGCTGTCAGACTGAAAATCAGTGCAGTTTCACAGCTGTCAGACTGAGAATCAGTGCAGTTTCATAACTGTCAGACTGTGAATCAGTGCTGTTTCACATCTGTCAGACTGAGAATCAGGGCAGTTTCACATCTGTCATGCTGAGAATCAGTGCATTTTCACAGCTGTCAGACTGAGAATCAGTGCAGTTTTACAGCTGTCTGACTGAGAATCAGGGCAGTTTCATAGCTGTCAGACTGAGAATCAGTGCAGTTTCACATCCGTCAGACTGAGAATCAGTGCAGTTTCACAGCTGTCAGACTGTGACTCAGTGCAGTTTCACAGCTGCCAGTCTGAGAATCAGTGCAGTTTCACAGCTGCCAGTCTGAGAATCAGTGCAGTTTCACAGCTGTCAGACTGAGAATCAGTGCAGTGTCATAGCTGTCAGACTGAGAATCAGGGCAGTTTCATAGCTGTCAGACTGAGAATCAGGGCAGTTTCACAGGTGTCAGACTGAGAATCAGTGCAGTTTCACAGCTGCCAGTCTGAGAATCAGTGCAGTTTCATAGCTGTCAGACTGAGAATCAGTGCAGTTTCATAGCTGTCAGACTGAGAATCAGTGCAGTTTCACAGCTGTCAGACTGAGACTCAGTGCAGTTTCACAGCTGCCAGTCTGAGAATCAGTGCAGTTTCACAGCTGTCAGGCTGAGAATCAGTGCAGTTTCATAGCTGTCAGACTGAGAATCCGTGCAGTTTTACAACCGTCAGACTGAGAATCAGTGCAGTTTCATAGCTGTCAGACTGAGAATCAGTGCAGTTTCACAGCTGTCAGACTGAGAATCAGTGCAGTTTCATAACTGTCAGACTGTGAATCAGTGCTGTTTCACATCTGTCAGACTGAGAATCAGTGCAGTTTCACATCTGTCATGCTGAGAATCAGTGCAGTTTCACAGCTGTCAGACTGAGAATCAGTGCAGTTTTACAGCTGTCTGACTGAGAATCAGGGCAGTTTCATAGCTGTCAGACTGAGGATCAGTGCAGTTTCACATCCGTCAGACTGAGACTCAGTGCAGTTTCACAGCTGCCAGTCTGAGAATCAGTGCAGTTTCACAGCTGCCAGTCTGAGAATCAGTGCAGTTTCACAGCTGTCAGACTGAGAATCAGTGCAGTGTCATAGCTGTCAGACTGAGAATCAGGGCAGTTTCATAGCTGTCAGACTGAGAATCAGTGCAGTTTCACAGCTGTCAGACTGAGACTCAGTGCAGTTTCACAGCTGCCAGTCTGAGAATCAGTGCAGTTTCACAGCTGTCAGGCTGAGAATCAGTGCAGTTTCATAGCTGTCAGACTGAGAATCCGTGCAGTTTTACAACCGTCAGACTGAGAATCAGTGCAGTTTCATAGCTGTCAGACTGAGAATCAGTGCAGTTTGACAGCTGTCAGACTGAGAATCAGTGCAGTTTCATAACTGTCAGACTGTGAATCAGTGCAGTTTCACATCCGTCAAACTGAGACTCAGTGCAGTTTCACAGCTGTCAGACTGAGACTCAGTGCAGTTTCACAGCTGCCAGTCTGAGAATCAGTGTAGTTTCACAGCTGTCAGGCTGAGAATCAGTGCAGTTTCATAGCTGTCAGACTGAGAATCAGGGCAGTTTCACAGCTGTCAGACTGAGACTCAGTGCAGTTTCACAGCTGTCAGGCTGAGAATCAGTGCAGTTTCATAGCTGTCAGACTGAGAATCAGTGCAGTTTTACAGCTGTCTGACTGAGAATCAGTGCAGTTTCATAGCTGTCAGACTGAGAATCAGTGCAGTTTCACATCCGTCAGACTGAGACTCAGTGCAGTTTCACAGCTGACAGACTGAGACTCAGTGCAGTTTCACAGCTGCCAGTCTGAGAATCAGTGCAGTTTCACAGCTGTCAGGCTGAGAATCAGTGCAGTTTCATAGCTGTCAGACTGAGAATCAGGGCAGTTTCACAGCTGCCAGTCTGAGAATCAGTGCAGTTTCACAGCTGTCAGACTGAGAATCACTGCAGTTTCATAGCTGTCAGACTGAGAATCCGTGCAGTTTTACAGCCATCAGACTGAGACTAAGTGCAGTTTCATAGCTGTCAGACTGAGAATCAGTGCAGTTTCACAGCTGTCAGACTGAGAATCAGTGCAGTTCCATAACTGTCAGACTGTGAATCAGTGCAGTTTCACATCTGTCAGACTGAGAATCAGGGCAGTTTCACAGCTGTCAGACTGAGACTCAGTGCAGTTTCACAGCTGCCAGTCTGAGACTCAGTGCAGTTTCACAGCTGTCAGGCTGAGAATCAGTGCAGTTTCATAGCTGTCAGACTGAGAATCCGTGCAGTTTTACAGCCGTCAGACTTAGACTCAGTGCAGTTTCACAGCTGTCAGACTGCAAATCAGTGCAGTTATACAGCTGTGTGACTGAGAATCAGGGCAGTTTCATAGCTGTCAGACTGAGAATCAGGTCAGTTTCACAGCGGTCAGACTGAGAATCAGTGCAGTTTCATAGCTGTCAGACTGAGAATCAGGGCAGTTTCACAGCTGTCAGACTGAGACTCAGTGCAGTTTCACAGCTGTCAGACTGAGAATCAGTGCAGTGTCATAGCTGTCAGACTGAGAATCAGGGCAGTTTCATAGCTGTCAGACTGAGAATCAGTGCAGTTTCACAGCTGTCAGACTGAGACTCAGTGCAGTTTCACAGCTGCCAGTCTGAGAATCAGTGCAGTTTCACAGCTGTCAGGCTGAGAATCAGTGCAGTTTCATAGCTGTCAGACTGAGAATCCGTGCAGTTTTACAACCGTCAGACTGAGAATCAGTGCAGTTTCATAGCTGTCAGACTGAGAATCAGTGCAGTTTGACAGCTGTCAGACTGAGAATCAGTGCAGTTTCATAACTGTCAGACTGTGAATCAGTGCAGTTTCACATCCGTCAAACTGAGACTCAGTGCAGTTTCACAGCTGTCAGACTGAGACTCAGTGCAGTTTCACAGCTGCCAGTCTGAGAATCAGTGTAGTTTCACAGCTGTCAGGCTGAGAATCAGTGCAGTTTCATAGCTGTCAGACTGAGAATCAGGGCAGTTTCACAGCTGTCAGACTGAGACTCAGTGCAGTTTCACAGCTGTCAGGCTGAGAATCAGTGCAGTTTCATAGCTGTCAGACTGAGAATCAGTGCAGTTTTACAGCTGTCTGACTGAGAATCAGTGCAGTTTCATAGCTGTCAGACTGAGAATCAGTGCAGTTTCACATCCGTCAGACTGAGACTCAGTGCAGTTTCACAGCTGACAGACTGAGACTCAGTGCAGTTTCACAGCTGCCAGTCTGAGAATCAGTGCAGTTTCACAGCTGTCAGGCTGAGAATCAGTGCAGTTTCATAGCTGTCAGACTGAGAATCAGGGCAGTTTCACAGCTGCCAGTCTGAGAATCAGTGCAGTTTCACAGCTGTCAGACTGAGAATCACTGCAGTTTCATAGCTGTCAGACTGAGAATCCGTGCAGTTTTACAGCCATCAGACTGAGACTAAGTGCAGTTTCATAGCTGTCAGACTGAGAATCAGTGCAGTTTCACAGCTGTCAGACTGAGAATCAGTGCAGTTCCATAACTGTCAGACTGTGAATCAGTGCAGTTTCACATCTGTCAGACTGAGAATCAGGGCAGTTTCACAGCTGTCAGACTGAGACTCAGTGCAGTTTCACAGCTGCCAGTCTGAGACTCAGTGCAGTTTCACAGCTGTCAGGCTGAGAATCAGTGCAGTTTCATAGCTGTCAGACTGAGAATCCGTGCAGTTTTACAGCCGTCAGACTTAGACTCAGTGCAGTTTCACAGCTGTCAGACTGCAAATCAGTGCAGTTATACAGCTGTGTGACTGAGAATCAGGGCAGTTTCATAGCTGTCAGACTGAGAATCAGGTCAGTTTCACAGCGGTCAGACTGGGAATCAGTACAATTTCACAGCTGTCAGACTGAGAATCAGTGCAGTTTCACAGCTGTCAGACTGAGAATCAGTGCAGTTTCACATCTGTCAGACTGAGAATCAGTGCAGTGTCATAGCTGTCATATTGAGAATCAGTGCATTTTCACAGCTGCCTGACTGAGAATCAGGGCAGTTTTATAGCTGTCAGATGGAGAATCAGTGCAGTTTCACAGCTGTCAGACTGAGAATCAGGGCCGTTTCATAGCTGTCAGACTGAGAATCAGGGCCGTTTCATAGCTGTCAGACTGAGAATCAGTGCAGTTTCACATCTGTCAGACTGAGAATCAGTGCAGTTTCATAGCTGTCATATTGAGAATCAGTGCAGTTTCACAACTGTCAGAATGAGAATCAGTGCAGTTCATAGCTGTCAGACTGAGAATCAGGGCAGTCTCATAGCTGTCAGACTGAGAATCAGTGCAGTTTCACATTTGTCTGACTGAGAATCAGTGCAGTTTCACAGCTGCCAGTCGGACAATCAGTGCAGTTTCATAGCTGTCAGCCTGATCATCAGTGCAGTTTCATAGCTGTCAGGCTGAGAATCAGTGCAGTTTCATAGCTGTCAGACTGAGAATCAGTGCAGTTTCACATCCGTCAGACTGAGACTCAGTGCAGTTTCACAGCTGTCAGACTGAGACTCAGTGCAGTTTCACAGCTGCCAGTCTGTGAATCAGTGCAGTTTCACAGCTGTCAGGCTGAGAATCAGTGCAGTTTCATAGCTGTCAGACTGAGAATCAGGGCAGTTTCACAGCTGTCAGACTGAAAATCAGTGCAGTTTCACATCTGTCAGACTGAGAATCAGGGCAGTTTCACGGCTGTCAGACTGAGACTCAGTGCAGTTTCACAGCTGCCAGTCTGAGAATCAGTGCAGTTTCACAGCTGTCAGGCTGAGAATCAGTGCAGTTTCATAGCTGTCAGACTGAGAATCCGTGCAGTTTTACAACCGTCAGACTGAGAATCAGTGCAGTTTCATAGCTGTCAGACTGAGAATCAGTGCAGTTTCACTGCTGTCAGACTGAGAATCAGTGCAGTTTCATAACTGTCAGACTGTGAATCAATGCAGTTTCACAGCTGCCAGTCTGTGAATCAGTGCAGTTTCACAGCTGCCAGTCTGAGAATCAGTGCAGTTTCACAGCTGTCAGGCTGATAATCAGTGCAGTTTCATAGCTGTCAGACTGAGAATCAGTGCAGTTTTACAGCCGTCAGACTGAGACTAAGTTCAGTTTCATAGCTGTCAGACTGTGAATCAGTGCAGTTTCACATCTGTCAGACTGAGAATCAGGGCAGTTTCACAGCTGTCAGACTGAGACTCAGTGCAGTTTCACAGCTGCCAGTCTGAGACTCAGTGCAGTTTCACAGCTGTCAGGCTGAGAATCAGTGCAGTTTTACAGCCGTCAGACTTAGACTCAGTGCAGTTTCACAGCTGTCAGACTGAGAATCAGGGCCGTTTCATAGCTGTCAGACTGAGAATCAGGGCCGTTTCATAGCTGTCAGACTGAGAATCAGTGCAGTTTCACATCTGTCAGACTGAGAATCAGTGCAGTTTCATAGCTGTCATATTGAGAATCAGTGCAGTTTCACAACTGTCAGAATGAGAATCAGTGCAGTTCATAGCTGTCAGACTGAGAATCAGGGCAGTCTCATAGCTGTCAGACTGAGAATCAGTGCAGTTTCACATTTGTCTGACTGAGAATCAGTGCAGTTTCACAGCTGCCAGTCGGACAATCAGTGCAGTTTCATAGCTGTCAGCCTGATCATCAGTGCAGTTTCATAGCTGTCAGGCTGAGAATCAGTGCAGTTTCATAGCTGTCAGACTGAGAATCAGTGCAGTTTCACATCCGTCAGACTGAGACTCAGTGCAGTTTCACAGCTGTCAGACTGAGACTCAGTGCAGTTTCACAGCTGCCAGTCTGTGAATCAGTGCAGTTTCACAGCTGTCAGGCTGAGAATCAGTGCAGTTTCATAGCTGTCAGACTGAGAATCAGGGCAGTTTCACAGCTGTCAGACTGAAAATCAGTGCAGTTTCATAGCTGTCAGACTGAGAATCAGGGCAGTTTCACAGCTGTCAGACTGAGACTCAGTGCAGATTCACAGCTGCCAGTCTGAGAATCAGTGCAGTTTCACAGCTGTCAGGCTGAGAATCAGTGCAGTTTCATAGCTGTCAGACTGAGAATCCGTGCAGTTTTACAACCGTCAGACTGAGAATCAGTGCAGTTTCATAGCTGTCAGACTGAGAATCAGTGCAGTTTCACTGCTGTCAGACTGAGAATCAGTGCAGTTTCATAACTGTCAGACTGTGAATCAGTGCAGTTTCTCATCTGTCAGACTGAGAATCAGTGCAGTTTCACATCTGTCATGCTGAGAATCAGTGCAGTTTCACATCTGTCAGACTGAGAATCAGTGCAGTTTCACATCTGTCTGACTGAAAATCAGTGCAGTTTTACAGCTGTCTGACTGAGAATCAGGGCAGTTTCACATCCGTCAGACTGAGACTCAGTGCAGTTTCATAGCTGTCAGACTGAGACTCAGTGCAGTTTCACAGCTGCCAGTCTGAGAATCAGTGCAGTTTCACAGCCGTCAGGCTGAGAATCAGTGCAGTTTCATAGCTGTCAGACTGAGAATCAGTGCAGTTTCACAGCTGTCAGGCTGAGAATCAGTGCAGTTTCATAGCTGTCAGACTGAGAATCAGTGCAGTTTTACAGCCGTCAGACTGAGACTCAGTGCAGTTTCACAGCTGTCAGACTGAGAATCAGTGCAGTTTCACAGCTGTCAGACTGAGAATCAGTGCAGTTCCATAACTGTCAGACTGTGAATCAGTGCAGTTTCACATCTGTCAGACTGAGAATCAGGGCAGTTTCACAGCTGTCAGACTGAGACTCAGTGCAGTTTCACAGCTGCCAGTCTGAGACTCAGTGCAGTTTCACAGCTGTCAGACTGAGAATCCGTGCAGTTTTACAGCCGTCAGACTGAGACTCAGTGCAGTTTCATAGCTGTCAGACTGAGAATCAGTGCAGTTTCATAGCTGTCAGACTGA
This sequence comes from Hemiscyllium ocellatum, assembly GCF_020745735.1. Classification (NCBI taxonomy): domain Eukaryota; kingdom Metazoa; phylum Chordata; class Chondrichthyes; order Orectolobiformes; family Hemiscylliidae; genus Hemiscyllium; species Hemiscyllium ocellatum. The sequence continues at coordinate 13,667,475 of NC_083418.1, read as the reverse complement.
GAATCAGGGCAGTTTCATAGCTGTCAGACTGAGACTCAGTGCAGTTTCACAGATGCCTGTCTGAGACTCAGTGCCCTTTCACAGCTGTCAGGCTGAGAATCAGTGCAGTTTCATAGCTGTCAGACTGAGACTCAGTGCAGTTTCACAGATGCCTGTCTGAGACTCAGTGCAGTTTCACAGCTGTCAGGCTGAGACTCAGTGCAGTTTCATAGCTGTCAGACTGAGAATCCGTGCAGTTTTACAGCCGTCAGACTGAGACTCAGTGCAGTTTCATAGCTGTCAGACTGAGAATCAGTGCAGTTTCACAGCTGTCAGACTGAGAATCAGTGCAGTTTCATAGCTGTCAGACTGAGAATCAGGGCAGTTTCACAGCTGTCAGACTGAGACTCAGTGCAGTTTCACAGCTGCCAGTCTGAGAATCAGTGCAGTTTCACATCTGTCAGACTGAGAATCTGTGCAGTTTTACAGCCGTCAGACTGATCATCAGTGCAGTTTAATAGCTGTCAGACTGAGAATCAGTGCAGTTTCACAGCTGTCAGACTGAGAATCAGTGCAGTTTCATAACTGTCAGACTGAGAATCAGTGCAGTTTCACAGCTGTCAGACTGAGAATCAGTGCAGTTTCATAACTGTCAGACTGAGAATCAGTGCAGTTTCACAGCTGTCAGACTGAGAATCCGTGCAGTTTTACAGCCGTCAGACTTAGACTCAGTGCAGTTTCACAGCTGTCAGACTGAAAATCAGTGCAGTTATACAGCTGTGTGACTGAGAATCAGGGCAGTTTCATAGCTGTCAGACTGAGAATCAGGGCAGTTTCACAGCTGTCAGACTGAGAATCAGTGCAGTTTCACATCTGTCAGACTGAGAATCAGTGCAGTTTCACATCTGTCAGACTGAGAATCAGTGCAGTGTCATAGCTGTCATATTGAGAATCAGTGCATTTTCACAGCTGTCAGACTGAGAATCAGGGCCGTTTCATAGCTGTCAGACTGAGAATCAGGGCCGTTTCATAGCTGTCAGACTGAGAATCAGTGCAGTTTCACAGCTGTCAGACTGAGACTCAGTGCAGTTTCACAGCTGCCAGTCTGAGACTCAGTGCAGTTTCACAGCTGTCAGGCTGAGAATCAGTGCAGTTTCATAGCTGCCAGACTGAGAATCCGTGCAGTTTTACAGCCTTCAGACTGAGACTCAGTGCAGTTTCATAGCTGTCAGACTGAGAATCAGTGCAGTTTCATAGCTGTCAGACTGAGAATCAGGGCAGTTTAACAGCTGTCAGACTGAGACTCAGTGCAGTTTCACAGCTGCCAGTCTGAGAATCCGTGCCCTTTCACAGCTGTCAGGCTGAGAATCAGTGCAGTTTCATAGCTGTCAGACTGAGACTCAGTGCAGTTTCACAGATGCCAGTCTGAGACTCAGTGCAGTTTCACAGCTGTCAGGCTGAGAATCAGTGCAGTTTCATAGCTGTCAGACTGAGAATCCGTGCAGTTTCACAGATGCCAGTCTGAGACTCAGTGCAGTTTCACAGCTGTCAGACTGAGAATCAGGGCAGTTTCACAGCTGTCAGACTGAGACTCAGTGCAGTTTCACAGCTGTCAGACTGAGAATCAGGGCAGTTTTATGGCTGCCAGACTGAGAATCAGGGCAGTTTCATAGCTGTCAGACTGAGAATCAGTGCAGTTTCACATCTGTCAGACTGAGAATCAGTGCAGTTACACATCTGTCAGACTGAGTATCAGTGCAGTTTCATAGCTGTCATATTGAGAATCAGTGCAGTTTCATAGCTGTCAGACTGAGAATCAGTGCAGTTTTATAGCCGTCAGACTGAGACTCAGTGCAGTTTCATAGCTGTCAGACTGAGAATCAGTGCAGTTTCACAGCTGTCAGACTGAGAATCAGTGCAGTTTCACAGCTGTCAGACTGAGAATCAGTGCAGTTTCATAGCTGTCAGACTGAGAATCAGGGCAGTTTCACAGCTGTCAGACTGAGAATCAGTGCAGTTTCACAGCTGCCAGTCTGAGAATCAGTGCAGTTTCACAGCTGTCAGACTGAGAATCTGTGCAGTTTTACAGCCGTCAGACTGATCATCAGTGCAGTTTCATAACTGTCAGACTGTGAATCAGTGCAGTATCACATCTGTCAGACTGAGAATCAGTGCAGTTTCACAGCTGTCAGACTGAGAATCAGTGCAGTTTCATAACTGTCAGACTGTGAATCACTGCAGTATCACATCTGTCAGACTGAGAATCAGGGCAGTTTCACAGCTGTCAGACTGAGACTCAGTGCAGTTTTACAGCTGCCAGTCTGAGAATCAGTGCAGTTTTACAGCTGCCAGTCTGAGAATCAGTGCAGTGTCACAGCTGTCAGGCTGAGAATCAGTGCAGTTTCATAGCTGTCAGACTGAGAATCCGTGCAGTTTTACAGCCGTCAGACTGAGACTCAATGCAGTTTCATAGCTGTCAGACTGAGAATCAGTGCAGTTTCACATCTGTCAGGCTGAGAATCAGTGCAGTTTCACAGCTGTCAGACTGAAAATCAGTGCAGTTTTACAGCTGTCTGACTGAGAATCAGGGCAGTTTCTTAGCTGTCAGACTGAAAATCAGGGCAGTTTCACAGCGGTCAGACTGGGAATCAGTAAAATTTCACAGCTGTCAGACTGAGAATCAGTGCAGTTTCACAGCTGTCAGACTGAGAATCAGTGCAGTGTCATAGCTGTCAGACTGAGAATCAGGGCCGTTTCATAGCTGTCAGACCGAGAATCAGTGCAGTTTCACATTTGTCTAACTGAGAATCAGTGCAGTTTCATAGCTGTCAGGCTGATCATCAGTGCAGTTTCATAGCTGTTAGGCTAAGAATCAGTGCAGTTTCATAGCTGTCAGACCGAGAATCCGTGCAGTTTCAAAGCTGTCTGACTGAGAGTCAGAGCAGTTTCACAGCTGTCTGACTGAGAATCAGTGCAGTTTCACAGCTGCCAGTCTGAGAATCAGTGCAGTTTCATAGCTGTCAGACTGGGAATCAGTGCAGTTTCACAGCTGTCAGACTGAGAATCAGTGCAGTTTCACAGCTATCAGATTGAGAATCAGTGCAGTTTCTTAGCTGTCAGACTGAATCAGAGCAGTTTCATAGCTGTCATATTGAGAATCTGTGCAGTTTAACAGCTGTGTGACTGAGAATCAGGGCAGTTTCATAGCTGTCCGACTGAGAATCAGGGCAGTTTCACAGCGGTCAGACTGGGAATCAGTACAATTTCACAGCTGTCAGACTGAGAATCAGTGCAGTTTCATAGCTGTCAAACTGAGAATCAGTGCAGTTTCACATCTGTCAGACAGAGAATCAGTGCAGTTTCACATCTGTCAGACTGAGAATCAGGGCCGTTTCATAGCTGTCATATTGAGAATCAGTGCAGTTTCACAGCTGCCAGACTGATAATCAGGGCAGTTTCATAGCTGTCAGACTGAGAATCAGTGCAGTTTCACAGCTGTCAGACTGAGAATCAGTGCAGTTACACATCTGTCAGACTGAGAATCAGTGCAGTTTCATAGCTGTCATATTGAGAATCAGTGCAGTTTCACAGCTGTCAGAATGAGAATCAGTGCAGTTTCATAGCTGTCAGACTGAGAATCAGGGCAGTCTCATAGCTGTCAGACCGAGAATCAGTGCAGTTTCACATTTGTCTGACTGAGAATCAGTGCAGTTTCATAGCTGTCAGGCTGATCATCAGTGCCGTTTCATAGCTGTCAGGCTAAGAATCAGTGCAGTTTCATAGCTGTCAGACTGAGAATTCGTGCAGTTTCACAGCTGTCTGACTGAGAATCAGTGCAGTTTCACAGCTGTCAGACTGTGAATCAGTGCAGTTTCACAGCTGTCAGACTGAGAATCAGTGCAGTTTCACAGCTGCCAGTCTGAGAATCAGTGCAGTTTCACAGCTGTCAGACTGAGAATCAGTGCAGTTTCACAGCTGTCAGACTGCGCATCAGTGCAGTTTCACAGCTATCAGACTGAGAATCAGTGCAGTTTCACAGCTATCAGATTGAGAACAGTGCAGTTTCATAGCTGTCAGACTGGGAATCAGTGCAGTTTCACAGCTGTCAGACTGAGAATCAGTGCAGTGTCACAGCTATCAGATTGAGAATCAGTGCAGTTTCTTAGCTGTCAGACTGAATCAGTGCAGTTTCATAGCTGTCATATTGAGAATCAGTGCAGTTTAACAGCTGTCAGACTGAGAATCAGGGCAGTTTCATAGCTGTCAGACTGGGAATCAGTGCAGTTTCACATCTGTCAGATTGAGAATCAGTGCAGTTTCATAGCTGTCAGACTGAGAATCAGTGCAGTTTCACATCTGTCAGGCTGAGAATCAGTGCAGTTTCATAGCTGTCAGACTGAGAATCAGTGCAGTTTCACATCTGTCAGGCTGAGAATCTGTGCAGTTTCACATCTGTCAGACTGAAAATCAGTGCAGTTTTACAGTTGTGTGACTGAGAATCAGGGCAGTTTCATAGCTGTCAGACTGAGAATCAGGGCAGTTTCACAGCGGTCAGACTGGGAATCAGTACAATTTCACAGCTGTCAGGCTGAGAATCAGTGCAGTTTCACAACTGTCAGACTGAGAATCAGTGCAGTTTCACATCTGTCAGACTGAGAATCAGTGCAGTGTCATAGCTGTCATATTGAGAATCAGTGCAGTTTCACAGCTGCCAGACTGAGAATCAGGGCAGTTTCATAGCTGTCAGATTGAGAATCAGTGCAGTTTCACAGCTGTCAGACTGAGAATCAGGGCCGTTTCATAGCTGTCAGACTGAGAATCAGGGCTGTTTCATAGCTGTCAGACTGAGAATCAGTGCAGTTTCACATCTGTCAGCCTGAGAATCAGTGCAGTTACACATCTGTCAGACTGAGAATCAGTGCAGTTTCATAGCTGTCATATTGTGAATCAGTGCAGTTTCACAGCTGTCAGAATGAGAATCAGTGCAGTTCATAGCTGCCAGACTGGGAATCAGGGCAGTTTCATAGCTGTCAGACTGAGAATCAGTGCAGTTTCACAGCTGCCAGTCTGAGAATCAGTGCAGTTTCATAGCTGTCAGGCTGATCATCAGTGCAGTTTCATAGCTGTCAGACTGAGAATCAGTGCAGTTTCATAGCTGTCAGACTGAGAATCCGTGCAGTTTCACAGCTGTCTGACTGAGAATCAGTGCAGTTTCACATCTGTCAGACTGAGAATCAGTGCAGTTTCATAGCTGTCAGACTGAGAATCAGTGCAGTTTCACAGCTGCCAGTCTGAGAATCAGTGCAGTTTCATAGCTGTCAGACTGAGAATCATTGCTGTTTCATAGCTGTCAGACTGGGAATCAGTGCAGTTTCACATCTGTAAGACTGGGAATCAGTGCAGTTTCACATCTGTCAGACTGAGAATCAGTGCAGTTTCACAGCTATCAGACTGAGAATCAGTGCAGTTTCTTAGCTGTCAGACTGAATCCGTGCAGTTTCACAGCTGACAGATTGTGAAGCAGTGCAGTTTCATAGCTGTCAGACTGAGAATCAGGGCAGTTTCATAGCTGTCAGACTGGGAATCAGTGCAGTTTCACATCTGTCAGACTGAGAATCAGTGCAGTTTCACAGCTGTCAGACTGAGAATCAGTGCAGTTTTACAGCTGTCTGACTGAGAATCAGGGCAGTTTCATAGCTGTCAGACTGAGAATCAGTGCAGTTTCACATCCGTCAGACTGAGACTCAGTGCAGTTTCACAGCTGTCAGACTGAGACTCAGTGCAGTTTCACAGCTGCCAGTCTGAGAATCAGTGCAGTTTCACAGCCGTCAGGCTGAGAATCAGTGCAGTTTCATAGCTGTCACACTGAGAATCAGGGCAGTTTCACAGCTGTCAGACTGAGAATCAGTGCAGTTTCATAGCTGTCAGACTGAGAATCAGGGCAGTTTCACAGCTGTCAGACTGAGACTCAGTGCAGTTTCACAGCTGCCAGTCTGAGAATCAGTGCAGTTTCACAGCTGTCAGGCTGAGAATCAGTGCAGTTTCATAACTGTCAGACTGTGAATCAGTGCAGTTTCACATCTGTCAGACTGAGAATCAGTGCAGTTTCACAGCTGTCAGAATGAGAATCAGTGCAGTACATAGCTGTCAGACTGAGAATCAGGGCCGTTTCATAGCTGTCAGACTGAGAATCAGGGCTGTTTCATAGCTGCCAGACTGAGAATCAGTGCAATTTCACATCTGTCAGACTGAGAATCAGTGCAGTTACACATCTGTCAGACTGAGAATCAGTGCAGTTTCACAGCTGTCAGAATGAGAATCAGTGCAGTTCATAGCTGCCAGACTGAGAATCAGTGCAGTTTCACATCCGTCAGACTGAGACTCAGTGCAGTTTCACAGCTGTCAGACTGAGACTCAGTGCAGTTTCACAGCTGCCAGTCTGAGAATCAGTGCAGTTTCATAGCTGTCAGGCTGATCATCAGTGCAGTTTCATAGCTGTCAGACTGAGAATCAGTGCAGTTTCATAGCTGTCAGACTGAGAATCCGTGCAGTTTCACATCTGTCTGACTGAGAATCAGTGCAGTTTCACATCTGTCAGTCTGAGAATCAGTGCAGTTTCACAGCTGCCAGTCTGAGAATCAGTGCAGTTTCATAGCTGTCAGACTGAGAATCATTGCAGTTTCATAGCTGTCAGACTGGGAATCAGTGCAGTTTCACATCTGTAAGACTGGGAATCAGTGCAGTTTCACATCTGTCAGACTGAGAATCAGTGCAGTTTCACAGCTATCAGACTGAGAATCAGTGCAGTTTCATAGCTGTCAGACTGAATCCGTGCAGTTTCACAGCTGACAGATTGTGAAGCAGTGCAGTTTCATAGCTGTCAGACTGAGAATCAGGGCAGTTTCATAGCTGTCAGACTGGGAATCAGTGCAGTTTCACATCTGTCAGACTGAGAATCAGTGCAGTTTCATAGCTGTCAGACTGAGAATCAGTGCAGTTTCTCATCTGTCAGACTGAGACTCAGTGCAGTTTCACATCTGTCATGCTGAGAATCAGTGCAGTTTCACAGCTGTCAGACTGAGAATCAGTGCAGTTTTACAGCTGTCTGACTGAGAATCAGGGCAGTTTCATAGCTGTCAGACTGAGAATCAGTGCAGTTTCACATCCGTCAGACTGAGACTCAGTGCAGTTTCACAGCTGTCAGACTGAGACTCAGTGCAGTTTCACAGCTGCCAGTCTGAGAATCAGTGCAGTTTCACAGCCGTCAGGCTGAGAATCAGTGCAGTTTCATAGCTGTCTGACTGAGAATCAGGGCAGTTTCATAGCTGTCAGACTGAGAATCAGTGCAGTTTCATAGCTGTCAGACTGAGAATCAGGGCAGTTTCACATCTGTCAGACTGAGAATCAGGGCAGTTTCACATCTGTCAGACTGAGAATCAGTGCAGTTACACATCTGTCAGACTGGGAATCAGTGCAGTTTCACAGCTGTCAGAATGAGAATCAGTGCAGTTCATAGCTGCCAGACTGAGAATCAGGGCAGTTTCATAGCTGTCAGACTGAGAATCAGTGCAGTTTCACATCCGTCAGACTGAGACTCAGTGCAGTTTCACAGCTGTCAGACTGAGACTCAGTGCAGTTTCACAGCTGCCAGTCTGAGAATCAGTGCAGTTTCATAGCTGTCAGACTGAGAATCCGTGCAGTTTCACATCTGTCTGACTGAGAATCAGTGCAGTTTCACATCTGTCAGTCTGAGAATCAGTGCAGTTTCACAGCTGCCAGTCTGAGAATCAGTGCAGTTTCATAACTGTCAGACTGAGAATCATTGCTGTTTCATAGCTGTCAGACTGGGAATCAGTGCAGTTTCACATCTGTAAGACTGGGAATCAGTGCAGTTTCACATCTGTCAGACTGAGAATCAGTGCAGTTTCACAGCTATCAGACTGAGAATCAGTGCAGTTTCTTAGCTGTCAGACTGAATCCGTGCAGTTTCACAGCTGACAGATTGTGAAGCAGTGCAGTTTCATAGCTGTCATATTGAGAATCTGTGCAGTCTCACAGCTGTCAGAATGAGAATCAGTGCAGTTTCATTGCTGTCAGACTGAGAATCTGGGCAGTTTCATAGCTGTCAGACTGGGAATCAGTGCAGTTTCACATCTGTCAGACTGAGAATCAGTGCAGTTTCATAGCTGTCAGACTGAGAATCAGTGCAGTTTCTCATCTGTCAGACTGAGACTCAGTGCAGTTTCACATCTGTCATGCTGAGAATCAGTGCAGTTTCACAGCTGTCAGACTGAGAATCAGTGCAGTTTTACAGCTGTCTGACTGAGAATCAGGGCAGTTTCATAGCTGTCAGACTGAGAATCAGTGCAGTTTCACATCCGTCAGACTGAGACTCAGTGCAGTTTCACAGCTGTCAGACTGAGACTCAGTGCAGTTTCACAGCTGCCAGTCTGAGAATCAGTGCAGTTTCACAGCCGTCAGGCTGAGAATCAGTGCAGTTTCATAGCTGTCAGACTGAGAATCAGGGCAGTTTCACAGCTGTCAGACTGAGACTCAGTGCAGTTTCATAGCTGTCAGACTGAGAATCAGTGCAGTTTCACAGCTGTCAGACTGAGAATCAGTGCAGTTTCATAACTGTCAGACTGTGAATCAGTGCAGTTTCACATCTGTCAGACTGAGAATCAGTGCAGTTTCATAACTGTCAGACTGTGAATCAGTGCAGTTTCACATCTGTCAGACTGAGAATCAGTGCAGTTTCACAGCTGACGTGGGATGCCTCGTATCAAGCTTCATGTGCAGCTGCAGCAGTATCAAGCGATACCAATGACTTCGTCCCAAAATCACTGCCTGAAACTCCAGAAGAGGATCCACCTTTGGCGTTTGAGACTGCTCAGGCAGTGTTTGATTTTACAATACATAAAACCTCTTAATCAGGTTTCTTTTTTCTCGATCTGTAATAGTGCTTAACTTGAGGGCATTCCTTTTATTATGTTTATCCTGAGATCTGTCTCTTGATTTACTTTTAAGGATTGGAATTAAGTTATCCCAGAGCAGTGTTCTTCAGCTAACATTGCATTTTTGAGCAAAGTGCATTATGTTTGTTTTTAAGTAATTTCTGGGTCTGTAGATTGTTAAAGGAGCAGAAATGACTTTTAATAGGGTGATGTGCTCTTCCTGTCAGATGTGGGAGATCAGAAAGAATTTCAATGTTCCTGGAGAGTATATCTGCAGGAAGTGTGTTTGGTAATGGACCTCATGGATTGGTTAGAGTGGCAGGTAGAAACAATGGAGAGTTTACAAGAGCAAGGAGATGTGATAGATGGCAGTTTCAGAAGGTGGAAACACCACTGATACATTCAGTTGGATGGTTGATCCAGGAATGATAGGAGAGGTAGTCAGGTGATGTAGCAGACTCCTGCGCCTATATCCATCTCAAACAGGTATGCCATTTTGGATACTGTGGTGTGGGATGGCCTCTCAAGGGAATATGGGACCGACAGTCAGGTTTCTGATACTGTGACTGCCTCTATTGTAATGAGGGGTATGTTCGGTTCCAAGTGATCAACTGTAATAGGAGATTCTCTGGTCTGAGGCACAGGCAGACGATTCTGCAGTTGTCAATGAGATATCAGGATGGGGTGTCGCCTTCCTGGTGCCATGGTCAAGGCTATTTTGGAGAGTGTGCAGAATACTCTGAAAGGTAAGAGTCACTAGCAGGAGGTTGTTGTGCATGTTGGTTCCATGGACATGGGGAAGGAAAGGAATTACATTCTGCAGAGAGAATAAAGGAAACTAGGTGGGAAGTTAAAAGTAGGTCCTTGAGTATAGTAATGTCTGGATTACTCCCGGTGGCTCGTGCTAGTGAGAGTAGGACTAGAAGGATACAGAGATGAATGCGTGACTGAGGAGCTGTTGCAAGGGGCAAGGATTCACATTTTTTTGATGTTGGGATCTCTTTAGGGTAGAAATTACCTGTTTAAGAGAAAAATGGTCCCCCTGAATTAGAAGGAGGCCAATATCCTTGCAGGGAGATTTGATAGTGCTACTGAAGGGGTTTTAAACAAGTAAGGTGGTGGTGATGGTGGAGGGTTGATTGTGGTAGTGTTGGTGGGGTGGTGGGGTGGTGTGGGGGTGGGGGCATTGGGTATGGTGGTGGTGGGGGTGGTGGTGGTGAGGGTTTAGTGGTGGGGTGGGGGTGTGGAGGGGTGGTGGTGTGGGGGGTAATGGTGGGTGGGGATGGTGGTGGTGATGATGGGGGGTTGGTAGTGGGTGGGGACTGGTGGTGGTCATGTGGGGGGTTGGTGGTGGGGTGAGGGTGTGATGGTGGGGTGGGGGGGTTGTGGTGGTGATGTGGAGGGGGTGGTGATGGTGTGGGGGTGGTGATGGTGATAGTGGGAGGTTGGTGGTGGGGTGGGGAGTGGTGGGTGGTGATGGTGTGGGAGGGTGGTGGCGGTGATGGTGGGGGGGGGTTGGTGGTGGGGTGGGGAGTGGTGGCCGTGTGGGGGGTGATGGTGGGATGGGGGTGGTGATAGTGTGGGGGGTGGTGGTGGTGATGGTGGGTGGTTGGTGGTGAGGTGGGAGTGGTGGTGCTGGTGTGGGTGGGTGGTGCTGGTGGAGGAGGAGGTTGGTGGTTGAGCTGTGGTGATGGTGTGGGGGGATGGTGGTGGTGATGGTGGGAGGTTGGTGGTGGGGTGTGGGGGTGGAGGTGGTAGTGTGGGGGAGGAGGTTGGTGATTGGGGTGGTGGTGGTAGTGGTGTTGGGAGAGGAGGTTAGTGTTTGGGGGATGGTGGTTGTGTGGGAGAATGGTGGTGGTGTTGTGGGGGTTGGTGATGGTGATGGTGGGGGGGTTGGTGTTGAGGCGGGGTGGTGGTGGTGATTGTGTGGGGGTGTGTTGATGGTGATGTGGGGGGTGGTGGTGGTGATGGTGGGGGTTGGTGGTGCAGTGGGATGGTGATAATTGTGTGGGGGGTGTTCGTGGTATTGTGGAGGGGTGATGGTGGTGATGGTGGGGGTGTTGGGATGGTGGGGGTGTTGGTGGTGGTGGTGGTGGTGGTGGTGGTTGGGGGGAGGAGGAGGGTGGTGGTCGGAGGAGGGGTTGGTGGTGGTGCGGGGTTGCAGGGAGACCCAAAGCGATAGTGAGAAAAGAGAAAAAACTGACGCTGGTACAGTTGATAAATGGAGCAAGTCAAATAGTCAAGGTAGACAAGAGCTTGGCAGATAATGAGAGAAGAATGATAAATTAAACTGTATTTGCTCCAATGCAAGAGGCCTGACTGGTTGGTTAGCCATAGGAAATATAGGGTTACAGGAATGGGGTGGGTCTGGGTGGGATGCTCTTCGAAGGGTCAGTATTGGCTCATGGGTTGAATGGACTGGTGCCACACTTCTAGGTCATGCCTAATAAATCTGTTAGAACTCTTTTTGGTTTGATTTATTACTGTCACATGAACTGAGGTACAGTACTTTACAGGCAGATTGCACTATACAAATGTCTCAGGGTAACAGCACAGAGTGCAGCAAACAACTCACCTCCTGATTCCCTAAAGTCTGTCTGCCATGCACAAGACAGAAGTCAGAAGTCTGATGGACTCCTTCCCACTTGCCTGGAAGAGTGCAGATCCAAGAAAACTCAAGAAGTTCGACACCATTCAGAACAAAGCAGCCCTTTTCATTGGCACCCCATCTATCACCTTTAACAATCACTCCCTTCACTAGCAATTCTCAGTAGCAGCAGTCATATTGCTAGAATATGGTCAGGACACATAACATTTGCAGCATCCAGTGCTTTCAACTATTTCTTAATAGTGTGTGGAGTGAATCAAATTGCCTGAAGACAGGCTGGGAACCTCTGGAGGACACCGAGATAGTTGTCACAAATGCTTCAGCCTTATCTTTTGCACTGATGTGCAATACTCCACCATAATTGGGGATGGGATGTTTGTGGAGCCTCCTTCAGCACTAATTTGTTTAATTGTCCACCACTATTGACAACTGAATACAGCATGACGGCTGAGCTTAGATCTAATCCATTGATTATGGAATTGCTTAACTCTGTCTATCATTTGTTGCTTTTGCTCTTTGGCATTAAGTAGTCCTGTTTTGTAACTTCACCAGGTTGATGTGTCATTTTTAGGTATGTTGTATGCTGCTCTTCTCATCTCCATCTGCACTTTTCATTGATTCCCTCGCTTAATGGTAAAGAATGAGATGTCAAATGGGCTATTAGATTATACATTGTGGTTGAATACAGTCCTGCTTCTATTGTTACATTGAAACATGGACACTACAAGCAGGAGAAGGCCATTAATCTCTTCGAGACTGTTCTGCCATTCAATATGACCGTTGCTAAATGCCGATCTCAATATTATATTCCTTCTTTCTCTATGTGCTCCTTGATGCCTTTCAAGTCAAAAGATATATCTATTACTTTCTTGAATACATTCAGTGACTTGGCCTTCACAGTCTTCTGTGGTTGAGAACTGCACAGGTTCTCTATGTTTTGAGTAAAGAAATGTTCCCTCATCTCAGTCCTAAATGTCCAATCATGTACCTTGTGACTGTCCCTTTTCCAACCAAGGGAAACATCCTTTCTGTACCTACTCTGTCTAGGTAATGTGATCAAAACTGTTCACAAAACTTCCAGTGTGTCTCACCAAGTCCCTGAATAATAAAACATTCCTACTGCTGAACTCAAATCCTCTTGCAATGAAGGCCAACATGCCTTTAGCATTCCTAATTGCTTCCTGCATTTGCTTGTCTATTTTCATTGACTGATGTACAAGAACACTTAGATCCCTATTGGCATTCACACTTCCCAATATCTCACCGTTTAAATAATACTTTTCCTTTCTGTTTTTCACACCAAAGTATAATACCTTATATTTCGTCATATTGTGCAGCACTATCACGTATTTACCCACTCATTCAACTTGTCTTAACCACCTTGAAGCCTCCTTGTGTCCTTCTTACAACTAAATCCCAACCTGGTTTGTGTCATCAGCAAACATGAAGCATTGCATTTGGTTCTCTGATCCATGTAATTTATATATGCATATACACCTTGTATCACTGAGACCCTGCAGTACATCACTAGTCACTACCTGCCATTTAGAAAAAGATCTATTTATTTGGACTCTGTTTCAGTTTGTCAATGAATTCTTGGTAAATGCCAATTTACTACCTGTTGTCCCATGTGCTTTAACTTTTCCCAATAATTTCTCATGAGGGACCTTATCAAAATCCGGAAAATCTAATATACCACATTCACTGGTTATTCTTATTTATTCTACTTATTACAGGGTTTAAAAAAAACTAAAGAAAAGCATGATATCTTTTCATAAATCCATTGGCTTTGACCAATCCCAATAAGGTGAATCTCGTATTTTGTCATCATATCTTTTACAGTCCATTTCTACGTCCCTTGCAATTTTGTCACCACAAGGATTTTGCGGTCTTACTCCTACTGATTCTGTCATAGATGGATACATCTGTGGCAGGCAGGTTAGTGAGGATGAGGTCAGGGGCGGATTTCCCTCACTGTCCCTGTTTACCAGCTGTGTCCTTCAAGACTCGACCAACTCAATCAATAGTGGTGTTGTCAGCAGGAGATTTGAGATTTCATGGGATTTGGAATAAATGATGAGGACCCCATGGGCAACTTGCTCCAAACTGTACACCATTGTGACACCACCTCTGCTGGGTCTGTCCCTCTGATGGGACAAGCCATAACAAGGGATGGTGGTGGTGGTGTCTGGGATATTGATTTATATGGAAATCTTTGTAGAAGAGGACTGATTTGAGTTTACAAATGTCTGAATTAACTGAAATTTATGGTGGATCAAGATGTTGCCTGATATGTAACAAGATTTTAAGAATGGATTACTAAGGTGATGATACAATACAAATACCAACATGCTGACAAAAATGCCAGTCTGGACAGGGTTCTGGAGTGCATCCAGTCCTTCTTGTTGGTTGTGTGCTGTTCCTGATGACAGAAGGAGATGTACAAAGTTAAAAATCACATAACACCAGGTTATAGTCCAACAGGTTTATGTAGAAGCACTACTCCTTCATCAGGTGGTGGTGGAGTATAAGATCATAAGACATAGAATTTATAGCAAAAGTTTACAGTGTGATGTAACTGAAATTATATATTGAAAAATACCTGGATTGTTTGTTAAGTCTTAACAAATCTTAACAAATGAGAGACTGAACAAATAATCCAGGTCTTTTTCAATATATAATTTCAGTTAGAGTCATAGAGTCATAGAGATGTACAGCATGGACCCTTCAGTCCAATGCATCCATGCCGACCAGATATACCAACCCAATCTAGTCCTACCTGCCAGCACCCGACCCATATCCCTCCTAACCCCTCCTATTCATATACCCATCCAAATGCCTCTTAAATGTTGCAATTGTACCAGCCTCCATCACATCCTCTGGCAGCTCATTCCATACACGTACCACCCTCTGCGTGAAAAGGTTGCCCTGTAGGTGTCTTTTATATATTTGCCCTCTCACCTCAAACCTATGCCCTCAAATTCAGGACTCCCCAACCCCAGGGAAAAGACTTTGCCTATTTATCCTATCCATACCCCTCATAATTCTGTAAACCTCTATAAGGGCACCCCTCAGCCTCCGACACTCCAGGGAAAACAGTTCCAGCATGTTCAGCCTCTCCCTATAGCTCAAATCCTCCAACCCTGGCAACATCCTTGTAAATCTTTTCTGAATGCTTTCAAGTTTCACAACATCTTTCCGATAGGAAGGAGACCAGAATTGCATGCAATATTCCAACAGTGGCCTAACTAATGTCCTGTACAGCCGCAACATGACTTCCCACCTCTTGTACTCAATATTCTGACCAATAAAGGAAAGCATACCAAATGCCTTCTTCACTATCCTATCTACCTGTGACTCCACCTTCAAGGAGCTATGAACCTGCACTCCAAGGTCTCTTTATTCAGCAACACATCCTAGGACCTTACCATTAAGTGTATAAGTCCTGCTAAGATTTGCTTTCCCAAAATGCAGCACCTCACATTTATCTGAATTAAACTCCATTTGCCATTTCTCAGCCCATTGGCCCATCTGGTCCAGCTCCTGTTGTAATTTGAGGTAATCCTCTTTGCTGTCCACTCCACCTCCAATTTTGTTGTCATCTGCAAACTTACTAACTGTACCTCTTATGCTCACATCCAAATCATTTACACAAATGACAAAAAGTAGAGGGCCCAGCACCAATCCTTGTGGCACTCCACTGGTCACAGGCCTCCAGTCTGAAAAACAACCCTCCATCACCAACCTCTGTCTTCTACCTTTGAGCCAGTTCTGTATCCAAATGGCTAGTTCTCCCTGTATTCTGTGAGATCTAACCTTGCTAATAAGTCTCCCATGGGGAATCTTGTTGAACACTTTACTGAAGTCCATATAGATCACATCTACCATTCTGCTCTCATCAATCTTCTTTGTTACTTCCTCAAAAAACTCAATCAAGTTTGTGAGACATGATTTCCCACACACAAAGCCATGTTGACTATCCCTAATCAGTCCTCGTCTTTCCAAATACATGTACATCCTGTCCCTAAGGATTCCCTCCAACAACTTGCCCACCACCGACATCAGGCTCACTGGTCTATTGTTCCCTGGCTTGTCCTTACCACCCTTCTTAAACAGTGGGACCACATTAGCCAACCTCCAGTCTTCCGGCACCTCACCTGTGACTATTGAAGATACAAATATCTCAGCAAGAGGCCCAGCAATCATTTCTCTAGCCTCCCACAGAGTTCGTGGATACACTTGATCAGGTCCTGGGGATTTATCCACCTTTACCCGTTTCAAGACATCCAGCACTTCCCCCTCTGTAATCTGGACATCTGGCAAGATGTCACCATCTATTTCCCTACTGTTTATATTTTCCATATCCCTTTCCACAGTAAATACTGATGCAAAATACTCATTTTGTATCTCCCCCATTTTCGGCGGCTCCACACAAAGGCAGCCTTGCTGATCTTTGAGGGGCCATATTCTCTCACTAGTTACTCTTTTATCCTTAATATATTTGCAGAAGCTCTTTGGATTATCCTTAATTCTATTTGCCAAAGCTATCTCGTGTCCTCTTTTTGCCCTCCTGATTTCCCTCTTAAGTATACTCCTACTTCCTTTATACTTTTCTAAGGATTAACTCGATCTATCCTGTCTAGACCTTACATATGCTTCCTTCTTTTACGTCACACTGTAATCTTTTGCTATAAATTCTGTGTCTTATGATCTTATATTCCAAAACCACCTGATGAAGGAGCAGAAGAACCTGATATTATGTGATTTTTAACTTTGTATGCCCCAGCCCAACGCCGGCTCCGCCAACTCATTACAGAAGGAGATGTGTGTGTCACTCCTGCTGTCTTGCTTTTTCCCATTTTCCACACAATTATGGCAGTGTACACAAGAGACACATGTATCTGAGATGCTTTTCATTGGTCATGAACAATTAACACTCCTCAATCAGTCATTGACCCGAATAATAGGCTAAGAGTGAATTCTTGCAGCTTCCACAACTTGGGAATAATAATCTTGCTTTTCCTAACAATTTTCCACAAGACACATGTAAACCATGATCAATATAGATTGCACATAGGTGACTGTGATTAACATGACCATTACTTACAGCTCTTGGAGGATGCAGAGCTGAGCAACCTTCTGGTGACACTGTTGTTGGTGTGGGAGACTGTGTGGTTGGCTGAGGTGATGTGGTTTTTTCACATGGTTTCATGTGCTTCACAATATGGCAGTTTTCTGCACACAATGCATAAAAACACCAGCCTTCTTTGTCTTGAGAATGGTATACAATTTCCCCTGGAAAGAAGATAAAATTGACAGTTTGAAGATAAAACTGTCAAGTTGACAGTTCTGAAAGGTACACTATGACTTCATATGTCTGATTGTGTCATAATAGAATCTTAGCCTGTAGGTTTGCAACAAAAATCCAAACACACTGCTGGGATTTCACTCCAACCTTCCAAGCTGAAATGTTTGGATTGAGCTTGGTCTCTCTCTGACTAACGCTGTAGTCATTCAATCATTGGCAGGCTCTAAGTAAAACAAGATGAGTCTTCTGCCCCCTGCTGGCAAGGAAAACCATTAAATGAGACCGCTGGCAATTTGCTCATTCCTGCAGCATCATTGAGAGGGTGGTTAATGCTGGGACTGCAGCTAGAACAGCAGCTGACACTGGAACCGGATATGAAGGTAAGCAGGCACGGTCTCACCAGAGCCAAGCTGGAAGGCCAAGAGCAAGGGCGCAGGTGGTGAGGGAACTGGGCAGAACAAGTTGAGGGATGGGGTAAGATTCATATTGAGCCTGGCCTCAGTACACCAAGGGTAATACTATGATAGTGACAAGAAGATCCCCTTGAGTGGCCATGAGGTGGAGAATGAGATGCCTCATAGGGCACACGCATGAGCGGCTGGGTTGGTTGATATCACTGCATCTGTATGCAACGTCAGATGGCAGAAGGGCCAGTGTCAGGAATGATGCCCATGGCCATTGTGTGCAGTTTTATGTCCAGCAAGCCTCTGCCAATTTGTCAACAGGGAGCTTTAAATAACCATGCAAGCTGTATATCTCATTGAAGATGTTTGATAAGCACTTCTTTTCTCAATAAGAAGGGAAGTAAGATTTACAGTTCAGAATTGCAGGCATCCTTTGACTGACCCATCACCAGTGTTGGTGAACATAAGCATATAGATCTTGAGAAGAGCTAAACAGATTATTTTTGGTGAGAATGTGCGAATTTGGGAGCTGAAATAGAAAGAACAATGCAACGGACAACATAAAAAGATGACAAACAGGAACAAGATGGGCAATATTTTCACTGCACTACTGATGCCTTCCTACAAAAAAAGTGTCCAAGGAAATCTAAATTTTAAGAAAAAGAACATGAGATCAGACAGGGATTATGCTGCAGTTGACAATATTATTAACTGAAACTGGACCATTTGATTGAAATCTGAACACATTTAAATAGTTGAACACAAAATTAAAAACAAATTGACAAAAAAGAATCAAGTCATGCAAAAGGAAAATTGATTCTGAAATGCAGAAATTGAGAGAATATCTAACTGGCCTGCCAGTCCATATTTCTTAACTTAAGATCACAGAATGTAAATTATCCAAACGTTAAATGTGACAAAATACCGGAGAGTCGAATTAATCAACTCATTTACCAGGTGAGAATAATTGTCCATTGGCGTGGCAAGAGCATCTTGTTATTTCTGCAGCTGTTGGAGTTACTGTTACTGTTGTTGCAGTTTCGGACGGAGTTGTAGTAGGCGCTGTAGTGGTGTGACACTCGTCTGTGTACTTCACAATCTCACAGCTCTTGGTACAGAGCGTAAAGTTACACAGGTCAGATTTACCTACAGAAGTCACCACTGCCTGTCCTGGAAGACAAAAGTCATGAAAATTATGTCACAGGCATCTCATGATGAGTTCTCACACAGCCACTCTATTTACCTTCCTGTCAATATATAAATGGCAGTGGCTGCTGTTCTTGGAACCATGAGAAAATAAACATGACTGTACAATTACCATACATGAAGACGACACATTAAAATTATGGGCAAATGTCATGTATGCTCTAACTAGCTATTTGGACAGGAAAATTATTTGTGAGGATATATCGCATTCATTACACTGTTGCTAATGTCCCTGGATATGCTTCATTTACAGAAAGGTTCCAAACAGCAAAAATGCATTTGGCTGATTGTACTGATCCTAATGCAATCTACAGATGGCAACATTGCATTTCAGGTGTTTGCCCTCGAATTTGTTCGCTCTATTGCTCATCTCTGTAGTGAAGCTCAGAGAAATTCAAACTACACGAAAAAATATTGCAAGCTCATCCTCAAAATCAGAATATGTCATCCTGCAAGGGAAAACTTGGCATGGTTTAAAAACTATGAAATCTGAAGTCAATATTGCCACTGTCCAATAGATGTGGTAAATGGCTGAGATAAGATATAAATGGTGTGGTGTCGTCAGACAAGAAAAAAATGTCAGAAGATTAAGCAGAGCACTGAAGCTCTAGAGGAGAGTGAAAATTCTAACATTCTCCTTTCCTTTCCAAAAAAGAACCAGGACATTTAAAGCTTCGTTCAGCATTGCAGAAAGCTGAGATAATTGATGAAACAAAAAAGATGAGATCTTCCTAAAAACTATAAACAATCATATTCTGCAAGACAAGATTTGGCATGGAACATTGCAATCAGAAATCAACACAGGCTGATTGATGAGGTAAATGGGTGTGGCAAACATCTCAATGGTGTGTACGTATGGTTAGCAGACATAAACAGACAAGTGAGCAAAGGACATTAATGTACGTGCAAATTGAACTTAGTTCCTTTCTTCTTTCACATCCCAAAGAAACAACCACCTGCACATGTTCATCCAGCAGAAAAGCAATGACATTTGTTGGATGAAATGAAACAAGGCAAGAAAGTTTCCACTTTCTGCAACTGCCAAGAACAACCCATTCACAATGTTGGAATTACCAGTTTAGGGCGCATTCCTGATCACTGTTCTGGGAGGTTGATGGAGACACACATCAGACAAGATTCCCAGCTTGCCTATGCAATTTGTCATGGTACCAGATTTAATTTGTGTTGATACACTTACCAGGTGATAATGTTTGTCCATTGGCGTGGCAAGAGCATCTTGTTGTTTCTGTAGTTGTGGGAGTTACTGTTACTGTTGTTGCAGTTTCAGATGGAGTTGTAGTAGGTGCTGTAGTGGTGTGACATTTGCCTGTGTACTTCACAATCTCACAGCTCTTGGTACAGAGTGTAAAGTTACACAGGTCTGATTTACCTACAGAAGTCACCACTGCCTGTCCTGGAAGACAAAAGTCATGAAAATTATGTCACAGGCATCTCATGATGAGTTCTCACACAGCCACACTATTTACCTTCCTGTCAATATATAGACAACAGTGGCTGCTGTTCGTGGAACCATGAGAAAATAAACATGACTGTGCAATTACCATACATGAAGACGACACATTAAAATTATGGGCAAATGTCATGTATACTCTAACCAGCAATTTTGACAGGAAAATTATTTGTGAGGATATATCGCATTCATTACACTGTTGCTAATGTCCCTGGATATGCTTCATTTACAGAAAGGTTCCAAACAGCAAAAATGCATTTGGCTGATTGTACTGATCCGAATGTAACCTAGATATAGCATCATTGCATTTCAGGTGTTGGCCCTCGAATTTGTTCGCTCTGTTGCTCATCTCTGTAGTTATGCTCAAAGAAATTCAAACTGCACGAAAAAACATTGCAAGATCTTCCTCAAAATCAGAATATGTCATCCTGCAAGGGAAAACTTGGCATGGTTTAAAAACTATGAAATCTGAAGTCAATATTGCCACTGTCGAATAGATGTGGTAAATGGCTGAGATAAGATATAAATGGTGTGGTGTCGTCAGACAAGAAAAAATTTTCAGAAGATTAAGCAAAGCACAGAAGTCCAGAGGAGAGTGAAAATTCTAACATTCTCCTTTCCTTTCCTAAAAAGAACCAGGACATTTAAAGCTTCGTTCAGCATTGCAGAAAGCTGAGATAATTGATGAAACAAAAAAGATGAGATCTTCCTAAAAACTATAAACAATCATATTCTGCAAGACAAGATTTGGCATGGAACATTGCAATCAGAAATCAACACAGGCTGATTGATGAGGTAAATGGGTGTGGCAAACATCTAAATGGTGTGTACGTATGGTTAGCAGACATAAACAGACAAGTGAGCAAAGGACATTAATGTACGTGCAAATTGAACTTAGTTCCTTTCTTCTTTCACATCCCAAAGAAACAACCACCTGCACATGTTTGTCCAGCAGAAAAGCAATGACATTTGTTGGATGAAATGAAACAAGGCAAGAAAGTTTCAACTTTGTGCAAATGCCAAGAACAACCCATTCACAATGTTGGAATTACCAGTTTAGGGCGCATTCTTGATCACTGTCCTGGGAGGTTGATGGAGACACACATCAGACAAGATTCCCAGCTTGCCTATGCAATTTGTCATGGTACCAGATTTTATTTGTGTTGATACACTTACCAGGTGATAATGTTTGTCCGTTGGCATGGCAAGAGCATCTTGTTGTTTCTGTAGTTGTGGGAGTTACTGTTACTGTTGTTGCAGTTTCAGATGGAGTTGTAGTAGGCGCTGTAGTGGTGTGACATTTGCCTGTGTACTTCACAATCTCACAGCTCTTGGTACAGAGTGTAAAGTTACACAGGTCTGATTTACCTACAGAAGTCACCACTGCCTGTCCTGGAAGACAAAAGGCACGAAAATTATGTCACAGGCATCTCATGATGAGTTCTCACACAGCCACACTATTTACCTTCCTGTCAATATATAGACGGCAGTGGCTGCTGTTCTTGGAACCATGAGAAAATAAACATGACTGTGCAATTAGCATACATGAAGACGACACATTAAAATTATGGGCAAATGTCATGTATGCTCTAACTAGCTAATTTGACAGGAAAATTATTTGTGAGGATATATCGCATTCATTACACTGTTACTAATGTCCCTGGAGATGCTTCATTTACAGAAAGGTTCCAAACAGCAAAAATGCATTTGGCTGATTTTACTGACCCTAATGTAACCTAGATATGGCATCATTGCATTTCAGGCGTTTGCCCTTGAATTTGTTCGATCTGTTGCTCATCTCTGTAGTTATGCTCAAAGAAAATAAAACTGCATGAGAAAATATTGCAAGCTCTTCCTCAAAATCAGAATGTGTCATCCTGCACGGGAAACCTTGGCATGGTTTAAAAACTATGAAATCTGAAGTCAATATTGCCACTGTCCAGTAGATGTGGTAAATGGCTGAGATAAGATATAAATGGTGTGGTGTCGTCAGACAAGAACAAAATGTCAGAAGATTAAACAGAGCACTGAAGCTCTAGAGGAGAGTGAAAATTCTAACATTCTCCTTTCCTTTCCAAAAAAGAACCAGGACATTTAAAGCTTCGTTCAGCATTGCAGAAAGCTGAGATAATTGATGAAACAAAAAAGATGAGATCTTCCTAAAAATTATAAACAATCATATTCTGCAAGACAAGATTTGGCATGGAACATTGCAATCAGAAATCAACACAGGCTGATTGATGAGGTAAATGGGTGTGGCAAACATCTAAATGGTGTGTACGTATGGTTAGCAAATATAAACAGACAAATGAGCAAAGGACAGTAATGTACGTGCAAATTGAACTTAGTTCCTTTCTTCTTTCACATCCCAAAGAATCAACCACCTGCACATGTTCATCCAGCAGAAATGCAATGACATTTGTTGAATGAAATGAAACAAGGTAAGAAAGTTTCCACTTTGTGCAACTGCCAAGAACAACCCATTCACAATGTTGGAATTACCAGTTTAGGGCGCATTCTTGATCACTGTTCTGGGAGGTTGATGGAGACACACATCAGACAAGATTCCCAGCTTGCCTATGCAATTTGTCATGGTATAAGATTTTATTTGTGTTGATACACTTACCAGGTGATAATGTTTGTCCATTGGCGTAGCAAGAGCATCTTGTTGTTTCTGTAGTTGTGGGAGTTACTGTTACTGTTGTTGCAGTTTCAGATGGAGTTGTAGTAGGCGCTGTAGTGGTGTGACATTTGCCTGTGTACTTCACAATCTCACAGCTCTTGGTACAGAGTGTAAAGTTACACAGGTCTGATTTACCTACAGAAGTCACCACTGCCTGTCCTGGAAGACAAAAGGCATGAAAATTATGTCACAGGCATCTCATGATGAGTTCTCACACAGCCACACTATTTACCTTCCTGTCAATATATAGACGACAGTGGCTGCTGTTCTTGGAACCATGAGAAAATAAACATGACTGTGCAATTACCATACATGAAGACGACACATTAAAATTATGGGCAAATGTCATGTATGCTCTAACCAGCTATTGTGACAGGAAAATTATTTGTGAGGATATATCGCATTCATTACACTGTTGCTAATGTCCCTGGATATGCTTCATTTGCAGAAAGGTTCCAAACAGCAAAAATGCATTTGGCTGATTGTACTGATCCTAATGTAAAAAATGAGGTCTGCAGATGCTGGAGATCACAGGTGCAAATGTGTTGCTGGTCAAAGCACAGCAGGTCAGGCAGCATCTCAGGAATAAGGAATTCGACGTTTCGAGCATAATCCCTTCATCAGGAATCCTAATGTAACCTAGATATGGCATCATTGCATTTCAGATGTTTGCCCTCGAATTTGTTCGCTCTGTTGCTCATCTCTGAAGTAAAGCTCAAAGAAATTCAAACTGCATGAAAAAATACTGCAAGCCCTTCCTCAAAATCAGAATATGTCATCCTGCAAGGGAAAACGTGGCATGGTTTAAAAACGATGAAATCTGAAGTCAATATTGCCACTGTCCAATAGATGTGTTAAATGGCTGAGATAAGATATAAATGGTGTGGTGTCGTTCGACAAGAAAAAAATGTTACAAGATTAAGCAAACCACAGAAGTCCAGAGGATAGAGAAAATTCTAACATTCTCCTTTCCTTTCCAAAAAAGAACCAAGACATTTAAAGCTTCGTTCAGCGTTGCAGAAAGCTGAGATAATTGATGAAACAAAAAAGATGAGATCTTCCTCAAAACTATAAACAATCATATTCTGCAAGACAAGATTTGGCATGGAACATTGCAATCAGAAATCAACACAGGCTGATTGATGAAGTAAATGGGTGTGGCAAACATTTAAATGGTGCGTACGCATGGTTAGCAAATATAAACAGACAAGTGAGCAAAGGACATTAATGTACGTGCAAATTGAACTTAGTTCCTTTCTTCTTTCACATCCCAAAGAAACAACCACCTGCACGTGTTTGTCCAGCAGAAAAGCAATGACATTTGTTGGATGAAATGAAACAAGGCAAGAAAGTTTCCACTTTCTGAAACTGCCAAGAACAACCCATTCACAATGTTGGAATTACCAGTTTAGGGCGCATTCTTGATCACTGTTCTGGGAGGTTGATGGAGACACACATCAGACAAGATTCCGAGCTTGCCTATGCAACTTGCCATGGTACCAGATTTTATTTGTGTTGATACACTTACCAGGTGATAATGTTTGTCCGTTGGCGTGGCAAGAGCATCTTGTTGTTTCTGTAGTTGTGGGAGTTACTGTTACTGTTGTTGCAGTTTCAGATGGAGTTGTAGTAGGCGCTGTAGTGGTGTGACATTTACCTGTGTACTTCACAATCTCACAGCTCTTGGTACAGAGTGTAAAGTTACACAGGTCTGATTTACCGACAGAAGTCACCACTGCCTGTCCTGGAAGACAAAAGGCACGAAAATTATGTCACAGGCATCTCATGATGAGTTCTCACACAGCCACACTATTTACCTTCCTGTCAATATATAGACGACAGTGGCTGCTGTTCTTGGAACCATGAGAAAATAAACATGACTGTGCAATTACCATACATGAAGACGACACATTAAAATTATGGGCAAATGTCATGTATGCTCTAACTAGCTATTTTGACAGGAAAATTATTTGTGAGGTTATAATGCATTCATTACACTCTTGCTAATGTCCCTGGATATGCTTCATTTACAGAAAGGTTCCAAACAGCAAAAATGCATTTGGCTGATTGTACTGATCCGAATGTAACCTAGATATGGCATCATTGGACTTCAGGTGTATGCCCTCGAATTTGTTCGCTCTGTTGCTCATCTCTGTAGTTATGCTCAAGAAACTCAAACTGCACGAAAAAACATTGCAAGATCTTCCTCAAAATCAGAATATGTCATCCTGCAAGGGAAACCTTGGCATGGTTTAAAAACTAAGAAATCTGAAGTCAATATTGCCACTGTCCAGTAGATGTGGTAAATGGCTGAGATAAGATATAAATGGTGTGGTGTCGTCAGACAAGAAAAAAATGTCAGAAGATTAAGCAGAGCACTGAAGCTCTAGAGGAGAGTGAAAATTCTAACATTCCCCTTTCCTTTCCAAAAAAGAACCAGGACATTTAAAGCTTCGTTCAGCATTGCAGAAAGCTGAGATAATTGATGAAACAAAAAAGATGAGATCTTCCTAAAAATTATAAACAATCATATTCTGCAAGACAAGATTTGGCATGGAACATTGCAATCAGAAATCAACACAGGCTGATTGATGAGGTAAATGGGTGTGGCAAACATCTAAATGGTGCGTACGAATGGTTAGCAGACATAAACAGACAAGTGAGCAAAGGACATTAATGTACGTGCAAATTGAACTCAGTTTCTTTTTTCTTTCACATCCCAAAGAAAAACCACCTGCACATGTTCGTCCAGCAGAAAAGCAATGACATTTGTTGGATGAAATGAAACAAGGTAAGAAAGTTTCCACTTTGTGCAACTGCCAAGAACAACCCATTCACAATGTTGGAATTACCAGTTTAGGGCGCATTCTTGATCACTGTTCTGGGAGGTTGATGGAGACACACATCAGACAAGATTCCCAGCTTGCCTATGCAATTTGTCATGGTATAAGATTTTATTTGTGTTGATACACTTACCAGGTGATAATGTTTGTCCATTGGCGTGGCAAGAGCATCTTGTTGTTTCTGTAGTTGTGGGAGTTACTGTTACTGTTGTTGCAGTTTCAGATGGAGTTGTAGTAGGCGCTGTAGTGGTGTGACATTTGCCTGTGTACTTCACAATCTCACAGCTCTTGGTACAGAGTGTAAAGTTACACACGTCTGATTTACCTACAGAAGTCACCACTGCCTGTCCTGGAAGACAAAAGGCATGAAAATTATGTCACAGGCATCTCATGATGAGTTCTCACACAGCCACACTATTTACCTTCCTGTCAATATATAGACGACAGTGGCTGCTGTTCTTGGAACCATGAGAAAATAAACATGACTGTGCAATTACCATACATGAAGACGACACATTAAAATTATGGGCAAATGTCATGTATGCTCTAACCAGCTATTTTGACAGGAAAATTATTTGTGAGGATATATCGCATTCATTACACTGTTGCTAATGTCCCTGGATATGCTTCATTTACAGAAAGGTTCCAAACAGCAAAAATGCATTTGGCTGATTGTACTGACCCTAATGTAACCTAGATATAGCATCATTGCATTTCAGGCGTTTGCCCTTGAATTTGTTTGATCTGTTGCTCATCTCTGTAGTTATGCTCAAAGAAAATAAAACTGCATGAAAAAATATTGCAAGCGCTTCCTCAAAATCAGAATATGTCATCCTGCAAGGGAAAACTTGGCATGGTTTAAAAACTATGAAATCTGAAGTCAATATTGCCACTGTCCAGGAGATGTGGTAAATGGCTGAGATAAGATATAAATGGTGTGGTGTTGTCAGACAAGAACAAAATGTCATAAGATTAAACAGAGCACTGAAGCTCTAGAGGAGAGTGAAAATTCTAACATTCTCCTTTCCTTTCCAAAAAAGAACCAGGACATTTAAAGCTTCGTTCAGCATTGCAGAAAGCTGAGATAATTGATGAAACAAAAAAGATGAGATCTTCCTAAAAACTATAAACAATCATATTCTGCAAGACAAGATTTGGCATGGAACATTGCAATCAGAAATCAACACAGGCTGATTGATGAGGTAAATGGGTGTGGCAAACATCTAAATGGTGTGTACGTATGGTTGGAGACATAAAGAGACAAGTGAGCAAAGGACATTAATGTACGTGCAAATTGAACTTAGTTCCTTTCTTCTTTCACATCCCAAAGAAACAACCACCTGCACATGTTCATCCAGCAGAAAAGCAATGACCTTTGTTGGATGAAATGAAACAAGGTAAGAAAGTTTCCACATTGTGCAACTGCCAAGGACAACCCATTCACAATGTTGGAATTACCAGTTTAGGGCGCATTCTTGATCACTGTTCTGGGAGGTTGGTGGAGACACACATCAGACAAGATTCCCAGCTTGCCTATGCAATTTGTCATGGTATAAGATTTTATTTGTGTTGATACACTTACCAGGTGATAATGTTTGTCCATTGGCGTGGCAAAAGCATCTTGTTGTTTCTGTAGTTGTGGGAGTTACTGTTACTGTTGTTGCAGTTTCAGATGGAGTTGTAGTAGGCGCTGTAGTGGTGTGACATTTGCCTGTGTACTTCACAATCTCACAGCTCTTGGTACAGAGTGTAAAGTTACACAGGTCTGATTTACCTACAGAAGTCACCACTGCCTGTCCTGGAAGACAAAAGGCATGAAAATTATGTCACAGGCATCTCATGATGAGTTCTCACACAGCCACACTATTTACCTTCCTGTCAATATATAGACGACAGTGGCTGCTGTTCTTGGAACCATGAGAAAATAAACATGACTGTGCAATTACCATACATGAAGACGACACATTAAAATTATGGGCAAATGTCATGTATGCTCTAACTAGCTAATTTGACAGGAAAATTATTTGTGAGGATATATCGTATTCATTACACTGTTGCTAAAGTCCCTGGATATGCTTCATTTACAGAAAGGTTCCAAACAGCAAAAATGCATTTGGCTGATTGTACTGACCCTAATGTAACCTAGATATAGCATCATTGGACGTCAGGTGTATGCCCTCGAATTTGTTCGCTCTGTTGCTCATCTCTGTAGTTATGCTCAAAGAAACTCAAACTGCACGAAAAAACATTGCAAGCTCTTCCTCAAAATCAGAATATGTCATCCTGCAAGGGAAAACTTGGCATGGTTTAAAAACTATGAAATCTGAAGTCAATATTGCCACTCTCCAATAGATGTGGTAAATGGCTGAGATCAGATATAAATGCTGTGGTGTTGTCAGACAAGAAAAAAATGTTAGAAGATTAAGCAGAGCACTGAAGCTCCAGAGGAGAGAGAAAATTCTAACATTCTCCTTTCCTTTCCAAAAAAGAACCAGGACATTTAAAGCTTCGTTCAGCATTGCAGAAAGCTGAGATAATTGATGAAACAAAAAAGATGAGACCTTCCTAAAAATTATAAACAATCATATTCTGCAAGACAAGATTTGGCATGGAACATTGCAATCAGAAATCAACACAGGCTGATTGATGAGGTAAATGGGTGTGGCAAACATCTAAATGGTGCGTACGAATGGTTAGCAGACATAAACAGACAAGTGAGCAAAGGACATTAATGTACGTGCAAATTGAACTCAGTTCCTTTTTTCTTTCACATCCCAAAGAAAAACCACCTGCACATGTTCGTCCAGCAGAAAAGCAATGACATTTGTTGGATGAAATGAAACAAGGTAAGAAAGTTTCCACTTTGTGCAACTGCCAAGAACAACCCATTCACAATGTTGGAATTACCAGTTTAGGGCGCATTCTTGATCACTGTTCTGGGAGGTTGATGGAGACACACATCAGACAAGATTCCCAGCTTGCCTATGCAATTTGCCATGGTATAAGATTTTATTTGTGTTGATACACTTACCAGGTGATAATGTTTGTCCATTGGCGTGGCAAGAGCATCTTGTTGTTTCTGTAGTTGTGGGAGTTACTGTTACTGTTGTTGCAGTTTCAGATTGAGTTGTAGTAGGCGCTGTAGTGGTGTGACATTTGCCTGTGTACTTCACAATCTCACAGCTCTTGGTACAGAGTGTAAAGTTACACAGGTCTGATTTACCTAGAGAAGTCACCACTGCCTGTCCTGGAAGACAAAAGTCATGAAAATTATGTCACAGGCATCTCATGATGAGTTCTCACACAGCCACACTATTTACCTTCCTGTCAATATATAGACGACAGTGGCTGCTGTTCTTGGAACCATGAGAAAATAAACATGACTGCAATTACCATACATGAAGACGACACATTAAAATTATGGGCAAATGTCATGTATGCTCTAACTAGCTAATTTGACAGGAAAATTATTTGTGAGGATATATCGCATTCATTACACTGTTGCTAATGTCCCTGGATATGCTTCATTTACAGAAAGGTTCCAAACAGCAAAAATGCATTTGGCTGATTGTACTGACCCTAATGTAACCTAGATATAGCATCATTGCATTTCAGGCGTTTGCCCTTGAATTTGTTCGATCTGTTGCTCATCTCTGTAGTTATGCTCAAAGGAAATAAAACTGCATGAAAAAATATTGCAAGCTCTTCCTCAAAATCAGAATATGTCATCCTGCAAGGGAAAACTTGGCATTGTTTAAAAACTAAGAAATCTGAAGTCAATATTGCCACTGTCCAGTAGATGTGGTAAATGGCTGAGATAAGATATAAATGGTGTGGTGTCGTCAGACAAGAAAAAAATGTCAGAAGATTAAGCAGAGCACTGAAGCTCTAGAGGAGAGTGAAAATTCTAACATTCTCCTTTCCTTTCCAAAAAAGAACCAGGACATTTAAAGCTTCGTTCAGCATTGCAGAAAGCTGAGATAATTGATGAAACAAAAAAGATGAGATCTTCCTAAAAATTATAAACAATCATATTCTGCAAGACAAGATTTGGCATGGAACATTGCAATCAGAAATCAACACAGGCTGATTGATGAGGTAAATGGGTGTGGCAAACATCTAAATGGTGCGTACGAATGGTTAGCAGACATAAACAGACAAGTGAGCAAAGGACATTAATGTACGTGCAAATTGAACTCAGTTCCTTTTTTCTTTCACATCCCAAAGCAAAACCACCTGCACATGTTCGTCCAGCAGAAAAGCAATGACATTTGTTGGATGAAATGAAACAAGGTAAGAAAGTTTCCACTTTGTGCAACTGCCAAGAACAACCCATTCACAATGTTGGAATTACCAGTTTAGGGCGCATTCTTGGTCACTGTTCTGGGAGGTTGATGGAGACACACCTCAGACAAGATTCCCAGCTTGCCTATGCAATTTGTCATGGTATAAGATTTTATTTGTGTTGATACACTTACCAGGTGATAATGTTTGTCCATTGGCGTGGCAAGAGCATCTTGTTGTTTCTGTAGTTGTGGGAGTTACTGTTACTGTTGTTGCAGTTTCAGATGGAGTTGTAGTAGGCGCTGTCGTGGTGTGACATTTGCCTGTGTACTTCACAATCTCACAGCTCTTGGTACAGAGTGTAAAGTTACACAGGTCTGATTTACCTACAGAAGTCACCACTGCCTGTCCTGGAAGACAAAAGGCATGAAAATTATGTCACAGGCATCTCATGATGAGTTCTCACACAGCCACACTATTTACCTTCCTGTCAATATATAGACGACAGTGGCTGCTGTTCTTGGAACCATGAGAAAATAAACATGACTGTGCAATTACCATACATGAAGACGACACATTAAAATTATGGGCAAATGTCATGTATGCTCTAACTAGCTAATTTGACAGGAAAATTATTTGTGAGGATATATCGCATTCATTACACTGTTGCTAATGTCCCTGGATATGCTTCATTTACAGAAAGGTTCCAAACAGCAAAAATGCATTTGGCTGATTGTACTGACCCTAATGTAACCTCGATATAGCATCATTACATTTCAGGCATTTGCCCTTGAATTTGTTCGATCTGTTGCTCATCTCTGTAGTTATGCTCAAAGAAAATAAAACTGCATGAAACAATATTGCAAGCTCTTCCTCAAAATCAGAATATGTCATCCTGCAAGGGAAAACTTGGCATGGTTTAAAAACTATGAAATCTGAAGTCAATATTGCCACTGTCCAGTAGATGTGGTAAATGGCTGAGATAAGATATAAATGGTGTGGTGTTGTCAGACAAGAACAAAATGTCAGAAGATTTAACAGAGCACTGAAGCTCTAGAGGAGAGTGAAAATTCTAACATTCTCCTTTCCTTTCCAAAAAAGAACCAGGACATTTAAAGCTTCGTTCAGCATTGCAGAAAGCTGAGATAATTGATGAAACAAAAAAGATGAGATCTTCCTAAAAATTATAAACAATCATATTCTGCAAGACAAGATTTGGCATGGAACATTGCAATCAGAAATCAACACAGGCTGATTGATGAGGTAAATGGGTGTGGCAAACATCTAAATGGTGCGTACGAATGGTTAGCAGACATAAACAGACAAGTGAGCAAAGGACATTAATGTACGTGCAAATTGAACTCAGTTCCTTTTTTCTTTCACATCCCAAAGAAAAACCACCTGCACATGTTCATCCAGCAGAAAAGCAATGACATTTGTTGGATGAAATGAAACAAGGTAAGAAAGTTTCCACTTTGTGCAACTGCCAAGAACAACCCATTCACAATGTTGGAATTACCAGTTTAGGGCGCATTCTTGGTCACTGTTCTGGGAGGTTGATGGAGACACACCTCAGACAAGATTCCCAGCTTGCCTATGCAATTTGTCATGGTATAAGATTTTATTTGTGTTGATACACTTACCAGGTGATAATGTTTGTCCATTGGCGTGGCAAGAGCATCTTGTTGTTTCTGTAGTTGTGGGAGTTACTGTTACTGTTGTTGCAGTTTCAGATGGAGTTGTAGTAGGCGCTGTAGTGGTGTGACATTTGCCTGTGTACTTCACAATCTCACAGCTCTTGGTACAGAGTGTAAAGTTACACAGGTCTGATTTACCTACAGAAGTCACCACTGCCTGTCCTGGAAGACAAAAGGCATGAAAATTATGTCACAGGCATCTCATGATGAGTTCTCACACAGCCACACTATTTACCTTCCTGTCAATATATAGACGACAGTGGCTGCTGTTCTTGGAACCATGAGAAAATAAACATGACTGTGCAATTACCATACATGAAGACGACACATTAAAATTATGGGCAAATGTCATGTATGCTCTAACTAGCTAATTTGACAGGAAAATTATTTGTGAGGATATATCGCATTCATTACACTGTTGCTAATGTCCCTGGATATGCTTCATTTACAGAAAGGTTCCAAACAGCAAAAATGCATTTGGCTGATTGTACTGACCCTAATGTAACCTAGATATAGCATCATTGCATTTCAGGCGTTTCCCCTTGAATTTGTTCGATCTGTTGCTCATCTCTGTAGTTATGCTCAAAGAAAATAAAACTGCATGAAAAAATATTGCAAGCGCTTCCTCAAAATCAGAATATGTCATCCTGCAAGGGAAACCTTGGCATGGTTTAAAAACTATGAAATCTGAAGTCAATATTGCCACTGTCCAGGAGATGTGGTAAATGGCTGAGATAAGATATAAATGGTGTGGTGTTGTCAGACAAGAACAAAATGTCATAAGATTAAACAGAGCACTGAAGCTCTAGAGGAGAGTGAAAATTCTAACATTCTCCATTCCTTTCCAAAAAAGAACCAGGACATTTAAAGCTTCGTTCAGCATTGCAGAAAGCTGAGATAATTGATGAAACAAAAAAGATGAGATCTTCCTAAAAACTATAAACAATCATATTCTGCAAGACAAGATTTGGCATGGAACATTGCAATCAGAAATCAACACAGGCTGATTGATGAGGTAAATGGGTGTGGCAAACATCTAAATGGTGTGTACGTATGGTTGGAGACATAAAGAGACAAGTGAGCAAAGGACATTAATGTACGTGCAAATTGAACTTAGTTCCTTTCTTCTTTCACATCCCAAAGAAACAACCACCTGCACATGTTCATCCAGCAGAAAAGCAATGACCTTTGTTGGATGAAATGAAACAAGGTAAGAAAGTTTCCACTTTGTGCAACTGCCAAGGACAACCCATTCACAATGTTGGAATTACCAGTTTAGGGCGCATTCTTGATCACTGTTCTGGGAGGTTGGTGGAGACACACATCAGACAAGATTCCCAGCTTGCCTATGCAATTTGTCATGGTATAAGATTTTATTTGTGTTGATACACTTACCAGGTGATAATGTTTGTCCATTGGCGTGGCAAAAGCATCTTGTTGTTTCTGTAGTTGTGGGAGTTACTGTTACTGTTGTTGCAGTTTCAGATGGAGTTGTAGTAGGCGCTGTAGTGGTGTGACATTTGCCTGTGTACTTCACAATCTCACAGCTCTTGGTACAGAGTGTAAAGTTACACAGGTCTGATTTACCTACAGAAGTCACCACTGCCTGTCCTGGAAGACAAAAGGCATGAAAATTATGTCACAGGCATCTCATGATGAGTTCTCACACAGCCACACTATTTACCTTCCTGTCAATATATAGACGACAGTGGCTGCTGTTCTTGGAACCATGAGAAAATAAACATGACTGTGCAATTACCATACATGAAGACGACACATTAAAATTATGGGCAAATGTCATGTATGCTCTAACTAGCTAATTTGACAGGAAAATTATTTGTGAGGATATATCGTATTCATTACACTGTTGCTAATGTCCCTGGATATGCTTCATTTACAGAAAGGTTCCAAACAGCAAAAATGCATTTGGCTGATTGTACTGATGTAACCTAGATATGGCATCATTGCATTTCAGGCGTTTGCCCTTGAATTTGTTCGATCTGTTGCTCATCTCTGTAGTTATGCTCAAAGAAAATAAAACTGCATGAAACAATATTGCAAGCTCTTCCTCAAAATCAGAATATGTCATCCTACAAGGGAAACCTTGGCATGGTTTAAAAACTATGAAATCTGAAGTCAATATTGCCACTGTCCAGTAGATGTGGTAAATGGCTGAGGTAAGATATAAATGGTGTGGTGTCGTCAGACAAGAAAAAAATGTCAGAAGATTAAACAGAGCACTGAAGCTCTAGAGGAGAGTGAAAATTCTAACATTCTCCTTTCCTTTCCAAAAAAGAACCAGGACATTTAAAGCTTCGTTCAGCATTGCAGAAAGCTGAGATAATTGATGAAACAAAAAAGATGAGATCTTCCTAAAAATTATAAACAATCATATTCTGCAAGACAAGATTTGGCATGGAACATTGCAATCAGAAATCAACACAGGCTGATTGATGAGGTAAATGGGTGTGGCAAACATCTAAATGGTGCGTACGAATGGTTAGCAGACATAAACAGACAAGTGAGCAAAGGACATTAATGTACGTGCAAATTGAACTCAGTTCCTTTTTTCTTTCACATCCCAAAGAAAAACCACCTGCACATGTTCGTCCAGCAGAAAAGCAATGACATTTGTTGGATGAAATGAAACAAGGTAAGAAAGTTTCCACTTTGTGCAACTGCCAAGAACAACCCATTCACAATGTTGGAATTACCAGTTTAGGGCGCATTCTTGATCACTGTTCTGGGAGGTTGGTGGAGACACACATCAGACAAGATTCCCAGCTTGCCTATGCAATTTGCCATGGTATAAGATTTTATTTGTGCTGAAACACTTACCAGGTGATAATGTTTGTCCATTGGCGTGGCAAGAGCATCTTGTTGTTTCTGTAGTTGTGGGAGTTACTGTTACTGTTGTTGCAGTTTCAGATGGAGTTGTAGTAGGCGCTGTAGTGGTGTGACATTTGCCTGTGTACTTCACAATCTCACAGCTCTTGGTACAGAGTGTAAAGTTACACAGGTCTGATTTACCTACAGAAGTCACCACTGCCTGTCCTGGAAGACAAAAGGCATGAAAATTATGTCACAGGCATCTCATGATGAGTTCTCACACAGCCACACTATTTACCTTCCTGTCAATATATAGACGACAGTGGCTGCTGTTCTTGGAACCATGAGAAAATAAACATGACTGTGCAATTACCATACATGAAGACGACACATTAAAATTATGGGCAAATGTCATGTATGCTCTAACTAGCTAATTTGACAGGAAAATTATTTGTGAGGATATATCGCATTCATTACACTGTTGCTAATGTCCCTGGATATGCTTCATTTACAGAAAGGTTCCAAACAGCAAAAATGCATTTGGCTGATTGTACTGACCCTAATGTAACCTAGATATAGCATCATTGCATTTCAGGCGTTTGCCCTTGAATTTGTTCGATCTGTTGCTCATCTCTGTAGTTATGCTCAAAGGAAATAAAACTGCATGAAAAAATATTGCAAGCTCTTCCTCAAAATCAGAATATGTCATCCTGCAAGGGAAAACTTGGCATGGTTTAAAAACTATGAAATCTGAAGTCAATATTGCCACTGTCCAGTAGATGTGGTAAATGGCTGAGATAAGATATAAATGGTGTGGTGTCGTCAGACAAGAACAAAATGTCAGAAGATTAAACAGAGCACTGAAGCTCTAGAGGAGAGTGAAAATTCTAACATTCTCCTTTCCTTTCCAAAAAAGAACCAGGACATTTAAAGCTTCGTTCAGCATTGCAGAAAGCTGAGATAATTGATGAAACAAAAAAGATGAGATCTTCCTAAAAATTATAAACAATCATATTCTGCAAGACAAGATTTGGCATGGAACATTGCAATCAGAAATCAACACAGGCTGATTGATGAGGTAAATGGGTGTGGCAAACATCTAAATGGTGTGTACGTATGGTTAGCAGACATAAACAGACAAGTGAGCAAAGGACATTAATGTACGTGCAAATTGAACTTAGTTCCTTTCTTCTTTCACATCCCAAAGAAACAACCACCTGCACATGTTCATCCAGCAGAAAAGCAATGACATTTGTTGGATGAAATGAAACAAGGTAAGAAAGTTTCCACTTTGTGCAACTGCCAAAAACAACCCATTCACAATGTTGGAATTACCAGTTTAGGGCGCATTCTTGATCACTGTTCTGGGAGGTTGATGGAGACACACATCAGACAAGATTCCCAGCTTGCCTATGCAATTTGTCATGGTATAAGATTTTATGTGTGTTGATACACTTACCAGGTGATAATGTTTGTCCATTGGCGTGGCAAGAGCATCTTGTTGTTTCTGTAGTTGTGGGAGTTACTGTTACTGTTGTTGCAGTTTCAGATGGAGTTGTAGTAGGCGCTGTAGTGGTGTGACATTTGCCTGTGTACTTCACAATCTCACAGCTCTTGGTACAGAGTGTAAAGTTACACAGGTCTGATTTACCTACAGAAGTCACCACTGCCTGTCCTGGAAGACAAAAGGCATGAAAATTATGTCACAGGCATCTCATGATGAGTTCTCACACAGCCACACTATTTACCTTCCTGTCAATATATAGACGACAGTGGCTGCTGTTCTTGGAACCATGAGAAAATAAACATGACTGTGCAATTACCATACATGAAGACGACACATTAAAATTATGGGCAAATGTCATGTATGCTCTAACTAGCTAATTTGACAGGAAAATTATTTGTGAGGATATATCGTATTCATTACACTGTTGCTAATGTCCCTGGATATGCTTCATTTACAGAAAGGTTCCAAACAGCAAAAATGCATTTGGCTGATTGTACTGACCCTAATGTAACCTAGATATAGCATCATTGCATTTCAGGTGTTTGCCCTCGAATTTGTTCGCTCTGTTGCTCATCTCTGTAGTTATGCTCAAAGAAACTCAAACTGCATGAAAAAACATTGCAAGATCTTCCTCAAAATCAGAATATGTCATCCTGCAAGGGAAAACTTGGCATGGTTTAAAAACTATGAAATCTGAAGTCAATATTGCCACTCTCCAATAGATGTGGTAAATGGCTGAGATAAGATATAAATGGTGTGGTGTTGTCAGACAAGAAAAAAATGTCAGAAGATTAAGCAGAGCACTGAAGCTCTAGAGGAGAGTGAAAATTCTAACATTCTCCTTTCCTTTCCAAAAAAGAACCAGGACATTTAAAGCTTCGTTCAGCATTGCAGAAAGCTGAGATAATTGATGAAACAAAAAAGATGAGATCTTCCTAAAAATTATAAACAATCATATTCTGCAAGACAAGATTTGGCATGGAACATTGCAATCAGAAATCAACACAGGCTGATTGATGAGGTAAATGGGTGTGGCAAACATCTAAATGGTGCGTACGAATGGTTAGCAGACATAAACAGACAAGTGAGCAAAGGACATTAATGTACGTGCAAATTGAACTCAGTTCCTTTTTTCTTTCACATCCCAAAGAAAAACCACCTGCACATGTTCGTCCAGCAGAAAAGCAATGACATTTGTTGGATGAAATGAAACAAGGTAAGAAAGTTTCCACTTTGTGCAACTGCCAAAAACAACCCATTCACAATGTTGGAATTACCAGTTTAGGGCGCATTCTTGATCACTGTTCTGGGAGGTTGATGGACACACATCAGACAAGATTCCCAGCTTGCCTATGCAATTTGTCATGGTATAAGATTTTATGTGTGTTGATACACTTACCAGGTGATAATGTTTGTCCATTGGCGTGGCAAGAGCATCTTGTTGTTTCTGTAGTTGTGGGAGTTACTGTTACTGTTGTTGCAGTTTCAGATGGAGTTGTAGTAGGCGCTGTAGTGGTGTGACATTTGCCTGTGTACTTCACAATCTCACAGCTCTTGGTACAGAGTGTAAAGTTACACAGGTCTGATTTACCTACAGAAGTCACCACTGCCTGTCCTGGAAGACAAAAGGCATGAAAATTATGTCACAGGCATCTCATGATGAGTTCTCACACAGCCACACTATTTACCTTCCTGTCAATATATAGACGACAGTGGCTGCTGTTCTTGGAACCATGAGAAAATAAACATGACTGCAATTACCATACATGAAGACGACACATTAAAATTATGGGCAAATGTCATGTATGCTCTAACTAGCTAATTTGACAGGAAAATTATTTGTGAGGATATATCGCATTCATTACACTGTTGCTAATGTCCCTGGATATGCTTCATTTACAGAAAGGTTCCAAACAGCAAAAATGCATTTGGCTGATTGTACTGACCCTAATGTAACCTAGATATAGCATCATTGCATTTCAGGCGTTTGCCCTTGAATTTGTTCGATCTGTTGCTCATCTCTGTAGTTATGCTCAAAGGAAATAAAACTGCATGAAAAAATATTGCAAGCTCTTCCTCAAAATCAGAATATGTCATCCTGCAAGGAAAAACTTGGCATTGTTTAAAAACTATGAAATCTGAAGTCAATATTGCCACTGTCCAGTAGATGTGGTAAATGGCTGAGATAAGATATAAATGGTGTGGTGTCGTCAGACAAGAAAAAAATGTCAGAAGATTAAGCAGAGCACTGAAGCTCTAGAGGAGAGTGAAAATTCTAACATTCTCCTTTCCTTTCCAAAAAAGAACCAGGACATTTAAAGCTTCGTTCAGCATTGCAGAAAGCTGAGATAATTGATGAAACAAAAAAGATGAGATCTTCCTAAAAATTATAAACAATCATATTCTGCAAGACAAGATTTGGCATGGAACATTGCAATCAGAAATCAACACAGGCTGATTGATGAGGTAAATGGGTGTGGCAAACATCTAAATGGTGCGTACGAATGGTTAGCAGACATAAACAGACAAGTGAGCAAAGGACATTAATGTACGTGCAAATTGAACTCAGTTCCTTTTTTCTTTCACATCCCAAAGAAAAACCACCTGCACATGTTCATCCAGCAGAAAAGCAATGACATTTGTTGGATGAAATGAAACAAGGTAAGAAAGTTTCCACTTTGTGCAACTGCCAAGAACAACCCATTCACAATGTTGGAATTACCAGTTTAGGGCGCATTCTTGGTCACTGTTCTGGGAGGTTGATGGAGACACACCTCAGACAAGATTCCCAGCTTGCCTATGCAATTTGTCATGGTATAAGATTTTATTTGTGTTGATACACTTACCAGGTGATAATGTTTGTCCATTGGCGTGGCAAGAGCATCTTGTTGTTTCTGTAGTTGTGGGAGTTACTGTTACTGTTGTTGCAGTTTCAGATGGAGTTGTAGTAGGCGCTGTCGTGGTGTGACATTTGCCTGTGTACTTCACAATCTCACAGCTCTTGGTACAGAGTGTAAAGTTACACAGGTCTGATTTACCTACAGAAGTCACCACTGCCTGTCCTGGAAGACAAAAGGCATGAAAATTATGTCACAGGCATCTCATGATGAGTTCTCACACAGCCACACTATTTACCTTCCTGTCAATATATAGACGACAGTGGCTGCTGTTCTTGGAACCATGAGAAAATAAACATGACTGTGCAATTACCATACATGAAGACGACACATTAAAATTATGGGCAAATGTCATGTATGCTCTAACTAGCTAATTTGACAGGAAAATTATTTGTGAGGATATATCGCATTCATTACACTGTTGCTAATGTCCCTGGATATGCTTCATTTACAGAAAGGTTCCAAACAGCAAAAATGCATTTGGCTGATTGTACTGACCCTAATGTAACCTAGATATAGCATCATTGCATTTCAGGTGTTTGCCCTCGAATTTGTTCGCTCTGTTGCTCATCTCTGTAGTTATGCTCAAAGAAACTCAAACTGCATGAAAAAACATTGCAAGATCTTCCTCAAAATCAGAATATGTCATCCTGCAAGGGAAAACTTGGCATGGTTTAAAAACTATGAAATCTGAAGTCAATATTGCCACTGTCCAATAGATGTGGTAAATGGCTGAGATAAGATATAAATGGTGTGGTGTTGTCAGACAAGAAAAAAATGTCAGAAGATTAAGCAGAGCACTGAAGCTCTAGAGGAGAGTGAAAATTCTAACATTCTCCTTTCCTTTCCAAAAAAGAACCAGGACATTTAAAGCTTCGTTCAGCATTGCAGAAAGCTGAGATAATTGATGAAACAAAAAAGATGAGATCTTCCTAAAAACTATAAACAATCATATTCTGCAAGACAAGATTTGGCATGGAACATTGCAATCAGAAATCAACACAGGCTGATTGATGAGGTAAATGGGTGTGGCAAACATCTAAAGGGTGTGTACGTATGGTTAGCAGACATAAACAGACAAGTGAGCAAAGGACATTAATGTACGTGCAAATTGAACTTAGTTCCTTTCTTCTTTCACATCCCAAAGAAACAACCACCTGCACATGTTCATCCAGCAGAAAAGCAATGACCTTTGTTGGATGAAATGAAACAAGGTAAGAAAGTTTCCACTTTGTGCAACTGCCAAAAACAACCCATTCACAATGTTGGAATTACCAGTTTAGGGCGCATTCTTGATCACTGTTCTGGGAGGTTGATGGAGACACACATCAGACAAGATTCCCAGCTTGCCTATGCAATTTGTCATGGTATAAGATTTTATGTGTGTTGATACACTTACCAGGTGATAATGTTTGTCCATTGGCGTGGCAAGAGCATCTTGTTGTTTCTGTAGTTGTGGGAGTTACTGTTACTGTTGTTGCAGTTTCAGATGGAGTTGTAGTAGGCGCTGTAGTGGTGTGACATTTGCCTGTGTACTTCACAATCTCACAGCTCTTGGTACAGAGTGTAAAGTTACACAGGTCTGATTTACCTACAGAAGTCACCACTGCCTGTCCTGGAAGACAAAAGGCATGAAAATTATGTCACAGGCATCTCATGATGAGTTCTCACACAGCCACACTATTTACCTTCCTGTCAATATATAGACGACAGTGGCTGCTGTTCTTGGAACCATGAGAAAATAAACATGACTGTGCAATTACCATACATGAAGACGACACATTAAAATTATGGGCAAATGTCATGTATGCTCTAACTAGCTAATTTGACAGGAAAATTATTTGTGAGGATATATCGTATTCATTACACTGTTGCTAATGTCCCTGGATATGCTTCATTTACAGAAAGGTTCCAAACAGCAAAAATGCATTTGGCTGATTGTACTGACCCTAATGTAACCTAGATATAGCATCATTGCATTTCAGGCGTTTGCCCTTGAATTTGTTCGATCTGTTGCTCATCTCTGTAGTTATGCTCAAAGAAAATAAAACTGCATGAAACAATATTGCAAGCTCTTCCTCAAAATCAGAATATGTCATCCTGCAAGGGAAAACTTGGCATGGTTTAAAAACTATGAAATCTGAAGTCAATATTGCCACTGTCCAGTAGATGTGGTAAATGGCTGAGATAAGATATAAATGGTGTGGTGTTGTCAGACAAGAAAAAAAATGTCAGAAGATTTAACAGAGCACTGAAGCTCTAGAGGAGAGTGAAAATTCTAACATTCTCCTTTCCTTTCCAAAAAAGAACCAGGACATTTAAAGCTTCGTTCAGCATTGCAGAAAGCTGAGATAATTGATGAAACAAAAAAGATGAGATCTTCCTAAAAATTATAAACAATCATATTCTGCAAGACAAGATTTGGCATGGAACATTGCAATCAGAAATCAACACAGGCTGATTGATGAGGTAAATGGGTGTGGCAAACATCTAAATGGTGCGTACGAATGGTTAGCAGACATAAACAGACAAGTGAGCAAAGGACATTAATGTACGTGCAAATTGAACTCAGTTCCTTTTTTCTTTCACATCCCAAAGAAAAACCACCTGCACATGTTCGTCCAGCAGAAAAGCAATGACATTTGTTGGATGAAATGAAACAAGGTAAGAAAGTTTCCACTTTGTGCAACTGCCAAGAACAACCCATTCACAATGTTGGAATTACCAGTTTAGGGCGCATTCTTGATCACTGTTCTGGGAGGTTGATGGAGACACACATCAGACAAGATTCCCAGCTTGCCTATGCAATTTGTCATGGTATAAGATTTTATTTGTGTTGATACACTTACCAGGTGATAATGTTTGTCCATTGGCGTGGCAAGAGCATCTTGTTGTTTCTGTAGTTGTGGGAGTTACTGTTACTGTTGTTGCAGTTTCAGATGGAGTTGTAGTAGGCGCTGTCGTGGTGTGACATTTGCCTGTGTACTTCACAATCTCACAGCTCTTGGTACAGAGTGTAAAGTTACACAGGTCTGATTTACCTACAGAAGTCACCACTGCCTGTCCTGGAAGACAAAAGGCATGAAAATTATGTCACAGGCATCTCATGATGAGTTCTCACACAGCCACACTATTTACCTTCCTGTCAATATATAGACGACAGTGGCTGCTGTTCTTGGAACCATGAGAAAATAAACATGACTGCAATTACCATACATGAAGACGACACATTAAAATTATGGGCAAATGTCATGTATGCTCTAA
The DNA here is from genome assembly GCF_020745735.1 of Hemiscyllium ocellatum. Taxonomy (NCBI): domain Eukaryota; kingdom Metazoa; phylum Chordata; class Chondrichthyes; order Orectolobiformes; family Hemiscylliidae; genus Hemiscyllium; species Hemiscyllium ocellatum. Next base: position 13,625,541 of record NC_083418.1, on the reverse strand, counting down.
CTAGCTAATTTGACAGGAAAATTATTTGTGAGGATATATCGCATTCATTACACTGTTGCTAATGTCCCTGGAGATGCTTCATTTACAGAAAGGTTCCAAACAGCAAAAATGCATTTGGCTGATTGTACTGACCCTAATGTAACCTAGATATAGCATCATTGCATTTCAGGCGTTTGCCCTTGAATTTGTTCGATCTGTTGCTCATCTCTGTAGTTATGCTCAAAGGAAATAAAACTGCATGAAAAAATATTGCAAGCTCTTCCTCAAAATCAGAATATGTCATCCTGCAAGGGAAAACTTGGCATTGTTTAAAAACTATGAAATCTGAAGTCAATATTGCCACTGTCCAGTAGATGTGGTAAATGGCTGAGATAAGATATAAATGGTGTGGTGTCGTCAGACAAGAAAAAAATGTCAGAAGATTAAGCAGAGCACTGAAGCTCTAGAGGAGAGTGAAAATTCTAACATTCTCCTTTCCTTTCCAAAAAAGAACCAGGACATTTAAAGCTTCGTTCAGCATTGCAGAAAGCTGAGATAATTGATGAAACAAAAAAGATGAGATCTTCCTAAAAATTATAAACAATCATATTCTGCAAGACAAGATTTGGCATGGAACATTGCAATCAGAAATCAACACAGGCTGATTGATGAGGTAAATGGGTGTGGCAAACATCTAAATGGTGCGTACGAATGGTTAGCAGACATAAACAGACAAGTGAGCAAAGGACATTAATGTACGTGCAAATTGAACTCAGTTCCTTTTTCTTTCACATCCCAAAGAAAAACCACCTGCACATGTTCGTCCAGCAGAAAAGCAATGACATTTGTTGGATGAAATGAAACAAGGTAAGAAAGTTTCCACTTTGTGCAACTGCCAAGAACAACCCATTCACAATGTTGGAATTACCAGTTTAGGGCGCATTCTTGGTCACTGTTCTGGGAGGTTGATGGAGACACACCTCAGACAAGATTCCCAGCTTGCCTATGCAATTTGTCATGGTATAAGATTTTATTTGTGTTGATACACTTACCAGGTGATAATGTTTGTCCATTGGCGTGGCAAGAGCATCTTGTTGTTTCTGTAGTTGTGGGAGTTACTGTTACTGTTGTTGCAGTTTCAGATGGAGTTGTAGTAGGCGCTGTCGTGGTGTGACATTTGCCTGTGTACTTCACAATCTCACAGCTCTTGGTACAGAGTGTAAAGTTACACAGGTCTGATTTACCTACAGAAGTCACCACTGCCTGTCCTGGAAGACAAAAGGCATGAAAATTATGTCACAGGCATCTCATGATGAGTTCTCACACAGCCACACTATTTACCTTCCTGTCAATATATAGACGACAGTGGCTGCTGTTCTTGGAACCATGAGAAAATAAACATGACTGTGCAATTACCATACATGAAGACGACACATTAAAATTATGGGCAAATGTCATGTATGCTCTAACTAGCTAATTTGACAGGAAAATTATTTGTGAGGATATATCGCATTCATTACACTGTTGCTAATGTCCCTGGATATGCTTCATTTACAGAAAGGTTCCAAACAGCAAAAATGCATTTGGCTGATTGTACTGACCCTAATGTAACCTAGATATAGCATCATTGCATTTCAGGCGTTTCCCCTTGAATTTGTTCGATCTGTTGCTCATCTCTGTAGTTATGCTCAAAGAAAATAAAACTGCATGAAAAAATATTGCAAGCTCTTCCTCAAAATCAGAATATGTCATCCTGCAAGGGAAACCTTGGCATGGTTTAAAAACTATGAAATCTGAAGTCAATATTGCCACTGTCCAGTAGATGTGGTAAATGGCTGAGATAAGATATAAATGGTGTGGTGTTGTCAGACAAGAACAAAATGTCAGAAGATTAAACAGAGCACTGAAGCTCTAGAGGAGAGTGAAAATTCTAACATTCTCCATTCCTTTCCAAAAAAGAACCAGGACATTTAAAGCTTCGTTCAGCATTGCAGAAAGCTGAGATAATTGATGAAACAAAAAAGATGAGATCTTCCTAAAAACTATAAACAATCATATTCTGCAAGACAAGATTTGGCATGGAACATTGCAATCAGAAATCAACACAGGCTGATTGATGAGGTAAATGGGTGTGGCAAACATCTAAATGGTGTGTACGTATGGTTGGAGACATAAAGAGACAAGTGAGCAAAGGACATTAATGTACGTGCAAATTGAACTTAGTTCCTTTCTTCTTTCACATCCCAAAGAAACAACCACCTGCACATGTTCATCCAGCAGAAAAGCAATGACCTTTGTTGGATGAAATGAAACAAGGTAAGAAAGTTTCCACTTTGTGCAACTGCCAAGAACAACCCATTCACAATGTTGGAATTACCAGTTTAGGGCGCATTCTTGATCACTGTTCTGGGAGGTTGGTGGAGACACACATCAGACAAGATTCCCAGCTTGCCTATGCAATTTGTCATGGTATAAGATTTTATTTGTGTTGATACACTTACCAGGTGATAATGTTTGTCCATTGGCGTGGCAAAAGCATCTTGTTGTTTCTGTAGTTGTGGGAGTTACTGTTACTGTTGTTGCAGTTTCAGATGGAGTTGTAGTAGGCGCTGTAGTGGTGTGACATTTGCCTGTGTACTTCACAATCTCACAGCTCTTGGTACAGAGTGTAAAGTTACACAGGTCTGATTTACCTACAGAAGTCACCACTGCCTGTCCTGGAAGACAAAAGGCATGAAAATTATGTCACAGGCATCTCATGATGAGTTCTCACACAGCCACACTATTTACCTTCCTGTCAATATATAGACGACAGTGGCTGCTGTTCTTGGAACCATGAGAAAATAAACATGACTGTGCAATTACCATACATGAAGACGACACATTAAAATTATGGGCAAATGTCATGTATGCTCTAACTAGCTAATTTGACAGGAAAATTATTTGTGAGGATATATCGCATTCATTACACTGTTGCTAATGTCCCTGGATATGCTTCATTTACAGAAAGGTTCCAAACAGCAAAAATGCATTTGGCTGATTGTACTGACCCTAATGTAACCTAGATATGGCATCATTGCATTTCAGGCGTTTGCCCTTGAATTTGTTCGATCTGTTGCTCATCTCTGTAGTTATGCTCAAAGAAAATAAAACTGCATGAAACAATATTGCAAGCTCTTCCTCAAAATCAGAATATGTCATCCTACAAGGGAAACCTTGGCATGGTTTAAAAACTATGAAATCTGAAGTCAATATTGCCACTGTCCAGTAGATGTGGTAAATGGCTGAGGTAAGATATAAATGGTGTGGTGTCGTCAGACAAGAAAAAAATGTCAGAAGATTAACAGAGCACTGAAGCTCTAGAGGAGAGTGAAAATTCTAACATTCTCCTTTCCTTTCCAAAAAAGAACCAGGACATTTAAAGCTTCGTTCAGCATTGCAGAAAGCTGAGATAATTGATGAAACAAAAAAGATGAGATCTTCCTAAAAATTATAAACAATCATATTCTGCAAGACAAGATTTGGCATGGAACATTGCAATCAGAAATCAACACAGGCTGATTGATGAGGTAAATGGGTGTGGCAAACATCTAAATGGTGCGTACGAATGGTTAGCAGACATAAACAGACAAGTGAGCAAAGGACATTAATGTACGTGCAAATTGAACTCAGTTCCTTTTTTCTTTCACATCCCAAAGAAAAACCACCTGCACATGTTCGTCCAGCAGAAAAGCAATGACATTTGTTGGATGAAATGAAACAAGGTAAGAAAGTTTCCACTTTGTGCAACTGCCAAGAACAACCCTTTCACAATGTTGGAATTACCAGTTTAGGGCGCATTCTTGATCACTGTTCTGGGAGGTTGATGGAGACACACATCAGACAAGATTCCCAGCTTGCCTATGCAATTTGTCATGGTATAAGATTTTATTTGTGTTGATACACTTACCAGGTGATAATGTTTGTCCATTGGCGTGGCAAGAGCATCTTGTTGTTTCTGTAGTTGTGGGAGTTACTGTTACTGTTGTTGCAGTTTCAGATGGAGTTGTAGTAGGCGCTGTAGTGGTGTGACATTTGCCTGTGTACTTCACAATCTCACAGCTCTTGGTACAGAGTGTAAAGTTACACAGGTCTGATTTACCTACAGAAGTCACCACTGCCTGTCCTGGAAGACAAAAGGCATGAAAATTATGTCACAGGCATCTCATGATGAATTCTCACACAGCCACACTATTTACCTTCCTGTCAATATATAGACGACAGTGGCTGCTGTTCTTGGAACCATGAGAAAATAAACATGACTGTGCAATTACCATACATGAAGACGACACATTAAAATTATGGGCAAATGTCATGTATGCTCTAACTAGCTAATTTGACAGGAAAATTATTTGTGAGGATATATCGTATTCATTACACTGTTGCTAATGTCCCTGGATATGCTTCATTTACAGAAAGGTTCCAAACAGCAAAAATGCATTTGGCTGATTGTACTGACCCTAATGTAACCTAGATATGGCATCATTGCATTTCAGCGTTTGCCCTTGAATTTGTTCGATCTGTTGCTCATCTCTGTAGTTATGCTCAAAGAAAATAAAACTGCATGAAACAATATTGCAAGCTCTTCCTCAAAATCAGAATATGTCATCCTACAAGGGAAACCTTGGCATGGTTTAAAAACTATGAAATCTGAAGTCAATATTGCCACTGTCCAGTAGATGTGGTAAATGGCTGAGGTAAGATATAAATGGTGTGGTGTTGTCAGACAAGAACAAAATGTCAGAAGATTAAACAGAGCACTGAAGCTCTAGAGGAGAGTGAAAATTCTAACATTCTCCTTTCCTTTCCAAAAAAGAACCAGGACATTTAAAGCTTCGTTCAGCATTGCAGAAAGCTGAGATAATTGATGAAACAAAAAAGATGAGATCTTCCTAAAAATTATAAACAATCATATTCTGCAAGACAAGATTTGGCATGGAACATTGCAATCAGAAATCAACACAGGCTGATTGATGAGGTAAATGGGTGTGGCAAACATCTAAATGGTGCGTACGAATGGTTAGCAGACATAAACAGACAAGTGAGCAAAGGACATTAATGTACGTGCAAATTGAACTTAGTTCCTTTTTTCTTTCACATCCCAAAGAAAAACCACCTGCACATGTTCGTCCAGCAGAAAAGCAATGACATTTGTTGGATGAAATGAAACAAGGTAAGAAAGTTTCCACTTTGTGCAACTGCCAAGAACAACCCTTTCACAATGTTGGAATTACCAGTTTAGGGCGCATTCTTGATCACTGTTCTGGGAGGTTGATGGAGACACACATCAGACAAGATTCCCAGCTTGCCTATGCAATTTGTCATGGTATAAGATTTTATTTGTGTTGATACACTTACCAGGTGATAATGTTTGTCCATTGGCGTGGCAAGAGCATCTTGTTGTTTCTGTAGTTGTGGGAGTTACTGTTACTGTTGTTGCAGTTTCAGATGGAGTTGTAGTAGGCGCTGTAGTGGTGTGACATTTGCCTGTGTACTTCACAATCTCACAGCTCTTGGTACAGAGTGTAAAGTTACACAGGTCTGATTTACCTAGAGAAGTCACCACTGCCTGTCCTGGAAGACAAAAGGCATGAAAATTATGTCACAGGCATCTCATGATGAGTTCTCACACAGCCACACTATTTACCTTCCTGTCAATATATAGACGACAGTGGCTGCTGTTCTTGGAACCATGAGAAAATAAACATGACTGTGCAATTACCATACATGAAGACGACACATTAAAATTATGGGCAAATGTCATGTATGCTCTAACTAGCTAATTTGACAGGAAAATTATTTGTGAGGATATATCGCATTCATTACACTGTTGCTAATGTCCCTGGATATGCTTCATTTACAGAAAGGTTCCAAACAGCAAAAATGCATTTGGCTGATTGTACTGACCCTAATGTAACCTAGATATAGCATCATTGCATTTCAGGCGTTTGCCCTTGAATTTGTTCGATCTGTTGCTCATCTCTGTAGTTATGCTCAAAGAAAATAAAACTGCATGAAAAAATATTGCAAGCTCTTCCTCAAAATCAGAATATGTCATCCTGCAAGGGAAAACTTGGCATGGTTTAAAAACTATGAAATCTGAAGTCAATATTGCCACTGTCCAGTAGATGTGGTAAATGGCTGAGATAAGATATAAATGGTGTGGTGTCGTCAGACAAGAACAAAATGTCAGAAGATTAAACAGAGCACTGAAGCTCTAGAGGAGAGTGAAAATTCTAACATTCTCCTTCCCTTTCCAAAAAAGAACCAGGACATTTAAAGCTTCGTTCAGCATTGCAGAAAGCTGAGATAATTGATGAAACAAAAAAGATGAGATCTTCCTAAAAATTATAAACAATCATATTCTGCAAGACAAGATTTGGCATGGAACATTGCAATCAGAAATCAACACAGGCTGATTGATGAGGTAAATGGGTGTGGCAAACATCTAAATGGTGCGTACGAATGGTTAGCAGACATAAACAGACAAGTGAGCAAAGGACATTAATGTACGTGCAAATTGAACTCAGTTCCTTTTTTCTTTCACATCCCAAAGAAAAACCACCTGCACATGTTCGTCCAGCAGAAAAGCAATGACATTTGTTGGATGAAATGAAACAAGGTAAGAAAGTTTCCACTTTGTGCAACTGCCAAGAACAACCCATTCACAATGTTGGAATTACCAGTTTAGGGCGCATTCTTGATCACTGTTCTGGGAGGTTGATGGAGACACACATCAGACAAGATTCCCAGCTTGCCTATGCAATTTGTCATGGTATAAGATTTTATTTGTGTTGATACACTTACCAGGTGATAATGTTTGTCCATTGGCGTGGCAAGAGCATCTTGTTGTTTCTGTAGTTGTGGGAGTTACTGTTACTGTTGTTGCAGTTTCAGATGGAGTTGTAGTAGGCGCTGTAGTGGTGTGACATTTGCCTGTGTACTTCACAATCTCACAGCTCTTGGTACAGAGTGTAAAGTTACACAGGTCTGATTTACCTACAGAAGTCACCACTGCCTGTCCTGGAAGACAAAAGGCATGAAAATTATGTCACAGGCATCTCATGATGAGTTCTCACACAGCCACACTATTTACCTTCCTGTCAATATATAGACGACAGTGGCTGCTGTTCTTGGAACCATGAGAAAATAAACATGACTGTGCAATTACCATACATGAAGACGACACATTAAAATTATGGGCAAATGTCATGTATGCTCTAACTAGCTATTTTGACAGGAAAATTATTTGTGAGGATATATCGCATTCATTACACTGTTGCTAATGTCCCTGGATATGCTTCATTTACAGAAAGGTTCCAAACAGCAAAAATGCATTTGGCTGATTGTACTGACCCTAATGTAACCTAGATATAGCATCATTGCATTTCAGGCGTTTGCCCTCGCTCTGTTGCTCATCTCTGTAGTTATGCTCAAAGAAATTCAAACTGCATGAAAAAATATTGCAAGCTCTTCCTCAAAATCAGAATATGTCATCCTGCAAGGGAAAACTTGGCATGGTTTAAAAACTATGAAATCTGAAGTCAATATTGCCACAGTCGAATAGATGGGGTAAATGGCTGAGATAAATGATATCTATATAAAATATAAATGGTGTGGTGTCGTCAGACAAGAAAAAAATGTCAGAAGATTAAGCAAAGCACTGAAGCTCTAGAGGAGAGTGAAAATTCTAACATTCTCCTTTCCTTTCCAAAAAAGAACCAGGACATTTAAAGCTTCGTTCAGCATTGCAGAAAGCTGAGATAATTGATGAAACAAAAAAGATGAGATCTTCCTAAAAACTATAAACAATCATATTCTGCAAGACAAGATTTGGCATGGAACATTGCAATCAGAAATCAACACAGGCTGATTGATGAGGTAAATGGGTGTGGCAAACATCTCAATGGTGCGTACGAATGGTTAGCAGACATAAACAGACAAATGAGCAAAGGACATTAATGTACGTGCAAATTGAACTTAGTTCCTTTCTTCTTTCACATCCCAAATGAACAACTACCTGCACATGTTCGTCCAGCAGAAAAGCAATGACATTTGTTGGATGAAATGAAACAAGGCAAGAAAGTTTCCACTTTCTGCAACTGCCAAGAACAAACCCATTCACAATGTTGGAATTACCAGTTTAGGGCGCATTCTTGATCACTGTTCTGGGAGGTTGATGGAGACACACATCAGACAAGATTCCCAGCTTGCCTATGCAATTTGTCATGGTACAAGATTTTATTTGTGTTGATACACTTACCAGGTGATAATGTTTGTCCATTGGCGTTGCAAGAGCATCTTGTTGTTTCTGTAGTTGTGGGAGTTACTGTTACTGTTGTTGCAGTTTCAGATGGAGTTGTAGTAGGCGCTGTAGTGGTGTGACATTTGCCTGTGTACTTCACAATCTCACAGCTCTTGGTACAGAGTGTAAAGTTACACAGGTCTGATTTACCTACAGAAGTCACCACTGCCTGTCCTGGAAGACAAAAGGCATGAAAATTATGTCACAGGCATCTCATGATGAGTTCTCACACAGCCACACTATTTACCTTCCTGTCAATATATAGACGACAGTGGCTGCTGTTCTTGGAACCATGAGAAAATAAACATGACTGTGCAATTACCATACATGAAGACGACACATTAAAATTATGGGCAAATGTCATGTATGCTCTAACTAGCTAATTTGACAGGAAAATTATTTGTGAGGATATATCGCATTCATTACACTGTTGCTAATGTCCCTGGAGATGCTTCATTTACAGAAAGGTTCCAAACAGCAAAATGCATTTGGCTGATTGTACTGACCCTAATGTAACCTAGATATAGCATCATTGCATTTCAGGCGTTTGCCCTTGAATTTGTTCGATCTGTTGCTCATCTCTGTAGTTATGCTCAAAGAAAATAAAACTGCATGAAAAAATATTGCAAGCTCTTCCTCAAAATCAGAATATGTCATCCTGCAAGGGAAACCTTGGCATTGTTTAAAAACTATGAAATCTGAAGTCAATATTGCCACTGTCCAGTAGATGTGGAAATGGCTGAGAAAAGATATAAATGGTGTGGTGTCGTCAGACAAGAAAAAAATGTCAGAAGATTAAGCAGAGCACTGAAGCTCTAGAGGAGAGTGAAAATTCTAACATTCTCCTTTCCTTTCCAAAAAAGAACCAGGACATTTAAAGCTTCGTTCAGCATTGCAGAAAGCTGAGATAATTGATGAAACAAAAAAGATGAGATCTTCCTAAAAACTATAAACAATCATATTCTGCAAGACAAGATTTGGCATGGAACATTGCAATCAAAAATCAACACAGGCTGATTGATGAGGTAAATGGGTGTGGCAAACATCTAAATGGTGCGTACGAATGGTTAGCAAATATAAACAGACAAGTGAGCAAAGGACATTAATGTACGTGCAAATTGAATTTAGTTCCTTTCTTCTTTCACATCCCAAAGAAACAACCACCTGCACGTGTTTGTCCAGCAGAAAAGCAATGACATTTGTTGGATGAAATGAAACAAGGCAAGAAAGTTTCCACTTTCTGCAACTGCCAAGAACAACCCATTCACAATGTTGGAATTACCAGTTTAGGGTGCATTCTTGATCACTGTTCTGGGAGGTTGATGAAGACACACCTCAGACAAGATTCCCAGCTTGCCTATGCAATTTGTCATGGTAAACGATTTCATTGATGTTGAGACACTTACCAGGTGATAATGTTTGTCCATTGGCGTGGCAAGAGCATCTTGTTGTTTCTGTAGTTGTGGGAGTTACTGTTACTGTTGTTGCAGTTTCAGATGGAGTTGTAGTAGGCGCTGTAGTGGTGTGACATTTGCCTGTGTACTTCACAATCTCACAGCTCTTGGTACAGAGTGTAAAGTTACACAGGTCTGATTTACCTACAGAAGTCACCACTGCCTGTCCTGGAAGACAAAAGTCATGAAAAGTATGTCACAGGCATCTCATGATGAGTTCTCACACAGCCACACTAGTTACCTTCCTGTCAATATATAGACGACAGTGGCTGCTGTTCTTGGAACCATGAGAAAATAAACATGACTGTGCAATTACCATACATGAAGACGGCACATTTAAATTGTGGGCAAATGTCATGTATGCTCTAACCAGCTATTTGGACAGGAAAATTATTTGTGAGGATATATCGCATTCATTACACTGTTGCTAATGTCCCTGGATATGCTTCATTTACAGAAAGGTTCCAAACAGCAAAAATGCATTTGGCTGATTGTACTGATCCTAACGTAACCTAGATATGGCATCATTGCATTTCAGGTGTTTGCCCTCGAATTTGTTCGCTCTGTTGCTCATCTCTGTAGTTATGCTAAAAAAAAATTCAAACTGCATAAAAAAAATTGCAAGCTCTTCCACAAAATCAGAATATGTCATCCTGCAAGGGAAAACTTGGCATGGTTTAAAAACTATGAAATCTGAAGTCAATATTGCCACTGTCCAATACATGTGGTAAATGGCTGAGATAAAATATAAATGGTGTGGTGTCGTCAGACAAGAAAAAAATGTCAGAAGATTAAGCAAAGCACTGAAGCTCTAGAGGAGAGTGAAAATTCTAACATTCTCCTTTCCTTTCCAAAAAAGAACCAGGACATTTAAAGCTTCGTTCAGCATTGCAGAAAGCTGAGATAATTGATGAAACAAAAAAGATGAGATCTTCCTAAAAATTATAAACAATCCTATTCTGCAAGACAAGATTTGGCATGGAACATTGCAATCAGAAATCAACACAGGCTGATTGATGAGGTAAACGGGTGTGGCAAACATCTAAATGGTGCGTACAAATGGTTAGCAAATATAAACAGACAAGTGAGCAAAGGACATTAATGTACGTGCAAATTGAACTTAGTTCCTTTCTTCTTTCACATCCCAAAGAAACAACCACCTGCACGTGTTTGTCCAGCAGAAAAGCAATGACATTTGTTGGATGAAATGAAACAAGGTAAGAAAGTTTCCACTTTCTGCAACTGCCAAGAACAACCCATTCACAATGTTGGAATTACCAGTTTAGGGCGCATTCTTGATCACTGTTCTGGGAGGTTGATGGAGACACACATCAGACAAGATTCCCAGCTTGCCTATGCAATTTGTCATGGTACACGATTTCATTGATGTTGAGACACTTACCAGGTGATAATGTTTGTCCATTGGCGTGGCAAGAGCATCTTGTTGTTTCTGTAGTTGTGGGAGTTACTGTTACTGTAGTTGCAGTTTCGGATGGAGTTGTAGTAGGCACTGTAGTGGTGTGACATTTGCCTGTGTACTTCACAAACTCACAGCTCTTGGTACAGAGCGTAAAGTTACACAGGTCTGAATTACCTACAGAAGTCACCACTGCCTGTCCTGGAAGACAAAAATCATGAAAATGATGTTCCAGGCATCTCACGACAGCTTGTCAATCTGCCACTGTATTGATCTTTGTTTCAATATAGTCACGACAGTGGCTCCTCTTCTGAAACTACGTGTTTTTGTTTTGGAATGGACAAGTATATTTTAACTAGCATTCTTCGCTGACCAATGATTAATCAGAACCTATCACATTCACTACGTTGGAATTGCCAAACGAGTATCCATCAGAGATAACATGGACTCAGCTCAGAGATTTGCACTGACTTCATTGACCATGCTGTCTCTCCACACAGGTTGGCAGACCACCTGCTGAATTTTTCCAGCAAATTCACTGTTGTTTTCTGATTTCAAGCATCCACAGTCAAGGGGGCTTTCTCCCATTCCCAGACTTCTTGTGTAACTCAACATGATACCAGTTTTCATTTCACCTGGTGCACTTACCAGGTGATAATGTTTGTCCGTTGGCGTGGCAAGAGCATCTTGTTGTTTCTGTAGTTGTGGGAGTTACTGTTACTGTTGTTGCAGTTTCAGATGGAGTTGTAGTAGGCGCTGTAGTGGTGTGACATTTGCCTGTGTACTTCACAATCTCACAGCTCTTGGTACAGAGTGTAAAGTTACACAGGTCTGATTTACCTACAGAAGTCACCACTGCCTGTCCTGGAAGACAAAAGTCATGAAAATTATGTCACAGGCATCTCATGATGAGTTCTCACACAGCCACACTATTTACCTTCCTGTCAATATATAGACGACAGTGGCTGCTGTTCTTGGAACCATGAGAAAATAAACATGACTGTGCAATTACCATACATGAAGACGACACATTTAAATTATGGGCAAATGTCATGTATGCTCTAACTAGCTATTTGGACAGGAAAATTATTTGTGAGGATATATCGCATTCATTACACTGTTGCTAATGTCCCTGGATATGCTTCATTTACAGAAAGGTTCCAAACAGCAAAAATGCATTTGGCTGATTGTACTGACCCTAATGTAACCTAGATATAGCATCATTGCATTTCAGGTGTTTGCCCTTGAATTTGTTCGATCTGTTGCTCATCTCTGTAGTTATGCTCAAAGAAAATAAAACTGCATGAAAAAATATTGCAAGCTCTTCCTCAAAATCAGAATATGTCATCCTGCAAGGGAAAACTTGGCATGGTTTAAAAACTATGAAATCTGAAGTCAATATTGCCACTGTCCAGTAGATGTGGTAAATGGCTGAGATAAGATATAAATGGTGTGGTGTCGTCAGACAAGAACAAAATGTCAGAAGATTAAACAGAGCACTGAAGCTCTAGAGGAGAGTGAAAATTCTAACATTCTCCTTTCCTTTCCAAAAAAGAACCAGGACATTTAAAGCTTCGTTCAGCATTGCAGAAAGCTGAGATAATTGATGAAACAAAAAAGATGAGATCTTCCTAAAAATGATAAACAATCATATTCTGCAAGACAAGATTTGGCATGGAACATTGCAATCAGAAATCAACACAGGCTGATTGATGAGGTAAATGGGTGTGGCAAACATCTAAATGGTGCGTACGAATGGTTAGCAGACATAAACAGACAAGTGAGCAAAGGACATTAATGTACGTGCAAATTGAACTCAGTTCCTTTTTTCTTTCACATCCCAAAGAAAAACCACCTGCACATGTTCGTCCAGCAGAAAAGCAATGACATTTGTTGGATGAAATGAAACAAGGTAAGAAAGTTTCCACTTTCTGCAACTGCCAAGAACAACCCATTCACAATGTTGGAATTACCAGTTTAGGGCGCATTCTTGATCACTGTTCTGGGAGGTTGATGGAGACACACATCAGACAAGATTCCCAGCTTGCCTATGCAATTTGTCATGGTATAAGATTTTATTTGTGTTGATACACTTACCAGGTGATAATGTTTGTCCATTGGCGTGGCAAGAGCATCTTGTTGTTTCTGTAGTTGTGGGAGTTACTGTTACTGTTGTTGCAGTTTCAGATGGAGTTGTAGTAGGCGCTGTAGTGGTGTGACATTTGCCTGTGTACTTCACAATCTCACAGCTCTTGGTACAGAGTGTAAAGTTACACAGGTCTGATTTACCTACAGAAGTCACCACTGCCTGTCCTGGAAGACAAAAGGCATGAAAATTATGTCACAGGCATCTCATGATGAGTTCTCACACAGCCACACTATTTACCTTCCTGTCAATATATAGACGACAGTGGCTGCTGTTCTTGGAACCATGAGAAAATAAACATGACTGTGCAATTACCATACATGAAGACGACACATTAAAATTATGGGCAAATGTCATGTATGCTCTAACTAGCTAATTTGACAGGAAAATTATTTGTGAGGATATATCGCATTCATTACACTGTTGCTAATGTCCCTGGATATGCTTCATTTACAGAAAGGTTCCAAACAGCAAAAATTCATTTGGCTGATTTTACTGACCCTAATGTAACCTAGATATGGCATCATTGCATTTCAGGCGTTTGCCCTTGAATTTGTTCGATCTGTTGCTCATCTCTGTAGTCATCTCAAAGAAAATAAAACTGCATGAAAAAATATTGCAAGCTCTTCCTCAAAATCAGAATATGTCATCCTGCACGGGAAACCTTGGCATGGTTTAAAAACTATGAAATCTGAAGTCAATATTGCCACTGTCCAGTAGATGTGGTAAATGGCTGAGATAAGATATAAATGGTGTGGTGTCGTCAGACAAGAACAAAATGTCAGAAGATTAAACAGAGCACTGAAGCTCTAGAGGAGAGTGAAAATTCTAACATTCTCCTTTCCTTTCCAAAAAAGAACCAGGACATTTAAAGCTTCGTTCAGCATTGCAGAAAGCTGAGATAATTGATGAAACAAAAAAGATGAGATCTTCCTAAAAATTATAAACAATCATATTCTGCAAGACAAGATTTGGCATGGAACATTGCAATCAGAAATCAACACAGGCTGATTGATGAGGTAAATGGGTGTGGCAAACATCTAAATGGTGTGTACGTATGGTTAGCAAATATAAACAGACAAATGAGCAAAGGACATTAATGTACGTGCAAATTGAACTTAGTTCCTTTCTTCTTTCACATCCCAAAGAAACAACCACCTGCACATGTTCATCCAGCAGAAAAGCAATGACATTTGTTGGATGAAATGAAACAAGGTAAGAAAGTTTCCACTTTCTGCAACTGCCAAGAACAACCCATTCACAATGTTGGAATTACCAGTTTAGGGCGCATTCTTGATCATTGTTCTGGGAGGTTGATGGAGACACACATCAGACAAGATTCCCAGCTTGCCTATGCAATTTGTCATGGTATAAGATTTTATTTGTGTTGATACACTTACCAGGTGATAATGTTTGTCCATTGGCGTGGCAAGAGCATCTTGTTGTTTCTGTAGTTGTGGGAGTTACTGTTACTGTTGTTGCAGTTTCAGATGGAGTTGTAGTAGGCGCTGTAGTGGTGTGACATTTGCCTGTGTACTTCACAATCTCACAGCTCTTGGTACAGAGTGTAAAGTTACACAGGTCTGATTTACCTACAGAAGTCACCACTGCCTGTCCTGGAAGACAAAAGGCATGAAAATTATGTCACAGGCATCTCATGATGAGTTCTCACACAGCCACACTATTTACCTTCCTGTCGATATATAGACGACAGTGGCTGCTGTTCTTGGAACCATGAGAAAATAAACATGACTGTGCAATTACCATACATGAAGACGACACATTAAAATTATGGGCAAATGTCATGTATGCTCTAACTAGGTAATTTGACAGGAAAATTATTTGTGAGGATATATCGCATTCATTACACTGTTGCTAATGTCCCAGGATATGCTTCATTTACAGAAAAGTTCCAAACAGCAAAAATGCATTTGGCTGATTGTACTGATCCTAATGTAACCTAGATATGGCATCATTGCATTTCAGGTGTTTGCCCTCGCTCTGTTGCTCATCTCTGAAGTGAAGCTCAAAGAAATTCAAACTGCATGAAAAAATATTGCAAGCCCTTCCTCAAAATCAGAATATGTCATCCTGGAAGGGAAAACGTGGCATGGTTTAAAAACTATGAAATCTGAAGTCAATATTGCCACAGTCGAATAGATGGGGTAAATGGCTGAGATAAATGATATATATATAAAATATAAATGGTGTGGTGTCGTCAGACAAGAAAAAAATGTCAGAAGATTAAGCAAAGCACTGAAGTTCCAGAGGAGAGTGAAAATTCAAACATTCTCCTTTCCTTTCCAAAAAAGAACCAGGACATTTGAAGCTTCGTTCAGCATTGCAGAAAGCTGAGATAATTGATGAAACAAAAAAGATGAGATCTTCCTAAAAACTATAAACAATCATATTCTGCAAGACAAGATTTGGCATGGAACATTGCAATCAGAAATCAACACAGGCTGATTGATGAGGTAAATGGGTGTGGCAAACATCTAAATGGTGCGTACGAATGGTTAGCAAATATAAACAGACAAGTGAGCAAAGGACATTAATGTACGTGCAAATTGAATTTAGTTCCTTTCTTCTTTCACATCCCAAAGAAACAACCACCTGCACGTGTTTGTCCAGCAGAAAAGCAATGACATTTGTTGGATGAAATGAAACAAGGCAAGAAAGTTTCCACTTTCTGCAACTGCCAAGAACAACCCATTCACAATGTTGGAATTACCAGTTTAGGGTGCATTCTTGATCACTGTTCTGGGAGGTTGATGGAGACACACCTCAGGCAAGATTCCCAGCTTGCCTATGCAATTTGTCATGGTAAACGATTTCATTGATGTTGAGACACTTACCAGGTGATAATGTTTGTCCATTGGCGTGGCAAGAGCATCTTGTTGTTTCTGTAGTTGTGGGAGTTACTGTTACTGTTGTTGCAGTTTCAGATGGAGTTGTAGTAGGCGCTGTAGTGGTGTGACATTTGCCTGTGTACTTCACAATCTCACAGCTCTTGGTACAGAGTGTAAAGTTACACAGGTCTGATTTACCTACAGAAGTCACCACTGCCTGTCCTGGAAGACAAAAGTCATGAAAAGTATGTCACAGGCATCTCATGATGAGTTCTCACACAGCCACACTAGTTACCTTCCTGTCAATATATAGACGACAGTGGCTGCTGTTCTTGGAACCATGAGAAAATAAACATGACTGTGCAATTACCATACATGAAGACGGCACATTTAAATTGTGGGCAAATGTCATGTATGCTCTAACCAGCTATTTGGACAGGAAAATTATTTGTGAGGATATATCGCATTCATTACACTGTTGCTAATGTCCCTGGATATGCTTCATTTACAGAAAGGTTCCAAACAGCAAAAATGCATTTGGCTGATTGTACTGATCCTAACGTAACCTAGATATGGCATCATTGCATTTCAGGTGTTTGCCCTCGAATTTGTTCGCTCTGTTGCTCATCTCTGTAGTTATGCTAAAAAAAAATTCAAACTGCATAAAAAAAATTGCAAGCTCTTCCACAAAATCAGAATATGTCATCCTGCAAGGGAAAACTTGGCATGGTTTAAAAACTATGAAATCTGAAGTCAATATTGCCACTGTCCAGTAGATGTGGTAAATGGCTGAGATAAGATATAAATGGTGTGGTGTCGTCAGACAAGAACAAAATGTCAGAAGATTAAACAGAGCACTGAAGCTCTAGAGGAGAGTGAAAATTCTAACATTCTCCTTTCCTTTCCAAAAAAGAACCAGGACATTTAAAGCTTCGTTCAGCATTGCAGAAAGCTGAGATAATTGTTGAAACAAAAAAGATGAGATCTTCCTAAAAATTATAAACAATCCTATTCTGCAAGACAAGATTTGGCATGGAACATTGCAATCAGAAATCAACACAGGCTGATTGATGAGGTAAACGGGTGTGGCAAACATCTAAATGGTGCGTACAAATGGTTAGCAAATATAAACAGACAAGTGAGCAAAGGACATTAATGTACGTGCAAATTGAACTTAGTTCCTTTCTTCTTTCACATCCCAAAGAAACAACCACCTGCACGTGTTTGTCCAGCAGAAAAGCAATGACATTTGTTGGATGAAATGAAACAAGGTAAGAAAGTTTCCACTTTCTGCAACTGCCAAGAACAACCCATTCACAATGTTGGAATTACCAGTTTAGGGCGCATTCTTGATCACTGTTCTGGGAGGTTGATGGAGACACACATCAGACAAGATTCCCAGCTTGCCTATGCAATTTGTCATGGTACACGATTTCATTGATGTTGAGACACTTACCAGGTGATAATGTTTGTCCATTGGCGTGGCAAGAGCATCTTGTTGTTTCTGTAGTTGTGGGAGTTACTGTTACTGTAGTTGCAGTTTCGGATGGAGTTGTAGTAGGCACTGTAGTGGTGTGACATTTGCCTGTGTACTTCACAATCTCACAGCTCTTGGTACAGAGCGTAAAGTTACACAGGTCTGAATTACCTACAGAAGTCACCACTGCCTGTCCTGGAAGACAAAAATCATGAAAATGATGTTCCAGGCATCTCACGACAGCTTGTCAATCTGCCACTGTATTGATCTTTGTTTCAATATAGTCACGACAGTGGCTCCTCTTCTGAAACTACGTGTTCTTGTTTTGGAATGGACAAGTATATTTTAACTAGCATTCTTCGCTGACCAATGATTAATCAGAACCTATCACATTCACTACGTTGGAATTGCCAAATGAGTATCCATCAGAGATAACATGGACTCAGCTCAGAGATTTGCACTGACTTCATTGACCCTGCTGTCTCTCCACACAGGTTGGCAGACCACCTGCTGAATTTTTCCAGCAAATTCACTGTTGTTTTCTGATTTCAAGCATCCACAGTCAAGGGGGCTTTCTCCCATTCCCAGACTTCTTGTGTAACTCAACATGATACCAGTTTTCATTTCACCTGGTGCACTTACCAGGTGATAATGTTTGTCCGTTGGCGTGGCAAGAGCATCTTGTTGTTTCTGTAGTTGTGGGAGTTACTGTTACTGTTGTTGCAGTTTCAGATGGAGTTGTAGTAGGCGCTGTAGTGGTGTGACATTTGCCTGTGTACTTCACAATCTCACAGCTCTTGGTACAGAGTGTAAAGTTACACAGGTCTGATTTACCTACAGAAGTCACCACTGCCTGTCCTGGAAGACAAAAGGCATGAAAATTATGTCACAGGCATCTCATGATGAGTTCTCACACAGCCACACTATTTACCTTCCTGTCAATATATAGACGACAGTGGCTGCTGTTCTTGGAACCATGAGAAAATAAACATGACTGTGCAATTACCATACATGAAGACGACACATTAAAATTATGGGCAAATGTCATGTATGCTCTAACTAGCTAATTTGACAGGAAAATTATTTGTGAGGATATATCGCATTCATTACACTGTTGCTAATGTCCCTGGATATGCTTCATTTACAGAAAGGTTCCAAACAGCAAAAATGCATTTGGCTGATTTTACTGATCCTAATGTAACCTAGATATGGCATCATTGCATTTCAGGCGTTTGCCCTTGAATTTGTTCGATCTGTTGCTCATCTCTGTAGTTATGCTCAAAGAAAATAAAACTGCATGAAAAAATATTGCAAGCTCTTCCTCAAAATCAGAATATGTCATCCTGCACGGGAAACCTTGGCATGGTTTAAAAACTATGAAATCTGAAGTCAATATTGCCACTGTCCAGTAGATGTGGTAAATGGCTGAGATAAGATATAAATGGTGTGGTGTCGTCAGACAAGAACAAAATGTCAGAAGATTAAACAGAGCACTGAAGCTCTAGAGGAGAGTGAAAATTCTAACATTCTCCTTTCCTTTCCAAAAAAGAACCAGGACATTTAAAGCTTCGTTCAGCATTGCAGAAAGCTGAGATAATTGATGAAACAAAAAAGATGAGATCTTCCTAAAAATTATAAACAATCATATTCTGCAAGACAAGATTTGGCATGGAACATTGCAATCAGAAATCAACACAGGCTGATTGATGAGGTAAATGGGTGTGGCAAACATCTAAATGGTGTGTACGTATGGTTAGCAAATATAAACAGACAAATGAGCAAAGGACATTAATGTACGTGCAAATTGAACTTAGTTCCTTTCTTCTTTCACATCCCAAAGAAACAACCACCTGCACATGTTCATCCAGCAGAAAAGCAATGACCTTTGTTGGATGAAATGAAACAAGGCAAGAAAGTTTCCACTTTCTGCAACTGCCAAGAACAACCCATTCACAATGTTGGAATTACCAGTTTAGGGTGCATTCTTGATCACTGTTCTGGGAGGTTGATGGAGACACACCTCAGGCAAGATTCCCAGCTTGCCTATGCAATTTGTCATGGTAAACGATTTCATTGATGTTGAGACACTTACCAGGTGATAATGTTTGTCCATTGGCGTGGCAAGAGCATCTTGTTGTTTCTGTAGTTGTGGGAGTTACTGTTACTGTTGTTGCAGTTTCAGATGGAGTTGTAGTAGGCGCTGTAGTGGTGTGACATTTGCCTGTGTACTTCACAATCTCACAGCTCTTGGTACAGAGTGTAAAGTTACACAGGTCTGATTTACCTACAGAAGTCACCACTGCCTGTCCTGGAAGACAAAAGTCATGAAAAGTATGTCACAGGCATCTCATGATGAGTTCTCACACAGCCACACTAGTTACCTTCCTGTCAATATATAGACGACAGTGGCTGCTGTTCTTGGAACCATGAGAAAATAAACATGACTGTGCAATTACCATACATGAAGACGGCACATTTAAATTGTGGGCAAATGTCATGTATGCTCTAACCAGCTATTTGGACAGGAAAATTATTTGTGAGGATATATCGCATTCATTACACTGTTGCTAATGTCCCTGGATATGCTTCATTTACAGAAAGGTTCCAAACAGCAAAAATGCATTTGGCTGATTGTACTGATCCTAACGTAACCTAGATATGGCATCATTGCATTTCAGGTGTTTGCCCTCGAATTTGTTCGCTCTGTTGCTCATCTCTGTAGTTATGCTAAAAAAAAATTCAAACTGCATAAAAAAAATTGCAAGCTCTTCCACAAAATCAGAATATGTCATCCTGCAAGGGAAAACTTGGCATGGTTTAAAAACTATGAAATCTGAAGTCAATATTGCCACTGTCCAGTAGATGTGGTAAATGGCTGAGATAAGATATAAATGGTGTGGTGTCGTCAGACAAGAACAAAATGTCAGAAGATTAAACAGAGCACTGAAGCTCTAGAGGAGAGTGAAAATTCTAACATTCTCCTTTCCTTTCCAAAAAAGAACCAGGACATTTAAAGCTTCGTTCAGCATTGCAGAAAGCTGAGATAATTGTTGAAACAAAAAAGATGAGATCTTCCTAAAAATTATAAACAATCCTATTCTGCAAGACAAGATTTGGCATGGAACATTGCAATCAGAAATCAACACAGGCTGATTGATGAGGTAAACGGGTGTGGCAAACATCTAAATGGTGCGTACAAATGGTTAGCAAATATAAACAGACAAGTGAGCAAAGGACATTAATGTACGTGCAAATTGAACTTAGTTCCTTTCTTCTTTCACATCCCAAAGAAACAACCACCTGCACGTGTTTGTCCAGCAGAAAAGCAATGACATTTGTTGGATGAAATGAAACAAGGTAAGAAAGTTTCCACTTTCTGCAACTGCCAAGAACAACCCATTCACAATGTTGGAATTACCAGTTTAGGGCGCATTCTTGATCACTGTTCTGGGAGGTTGATGGAGACACACATCAGACAAGATTCCCAGCTTGCCTATGCAATTTGTCATGGTACACGATTTCATTGATGTTGAGACACTTACCAGGTGATAATGTTTGTCCATTGGCGTGGCAAGAGCATCTTGTTGTTTCTGTAGTTGTGGGAGTTACTGTTACTGTAGTTGCAGTTTCGGATGGAGTTGTAGTAGGCACTGTAGTGGTGTGACATTTGCCTGTGTACTTCACAATCTCACAGCTCTTGGTACAGAGCGTAAAGTTACACAGGTCTGAATTACCTACAGAAGTCACCACTGCCTGTCCTGGAAGACAAAAATCATGAAAATGATGTTCCAGGCATCTCACGACAGCTTGTCAATCTGCCACTGTATTGATCTTTGTTTCAATATAGTCACGACAGTGGCTCCTCTTCTGAAACTACGTGTTCTTGTTTTGGAATGGACAAGTATATTTTAACTAGCATTCTTCGCTGACCAATGATTAATCAGAACCTATCACATTCACTACGTTGGAATTGCCAAATGAGTATCCATCAGAGATAACATGGACTCAGCTCAGAGATTTGCACTGACTTCATTGACCCTGCTGTCTCTCCACACAGGTTGGCAGACCACCTGCTGAATTTTTCCAGCAAATTCACTGTTGTTTTCTGATTTCAAGCATCCACAGTCAAGGGGGCTTTCTCCCATTCCCAGACTTCTTGTGTAACTCAACATGATACCAGTTTTCATTTCACCTGGTGCACTTACCAGGTGATAATGTTTGTCCGTTGGCGTGGCAAGAGCATCTTGTTGTTTCTGTAGTTGTGGGAGTTACTGTTACTGTTGTTGCAGTTTCAGATGGAGTTGTAGTAGGCGCTGTAGTGGTGTGACATTTGCCTGTGTACTTCACAATGTCACAGCTCTTGGTACAGAGTGTAAAGTTACACAGGTCTGATTTACCTACAGAAGTCACCACTGCCTGTCCTGGAAGACAAAAGGCATGAAAATTATGTCACAGGCATCTCATGATGAGTTCTCACACAGCCACACTATTTACCTTCCTGTCAATATATAGACGACAGTGGCTGCTGTTCTTGGAACCATGAGAAAATAAACATGACTGTGCAATTACCATACATGAAGACGACACATTAAAATTATGGGCAAATGTCATGTATGCTCTAACTAGCTAATTTGACAGGAAAATTATTTGTGAGGATATATCGCATTCATTACACTGTTGCTAATGTCCCTGGATATGCTTCATTTACAGAAAGGTTCCAAACAGCAAAAATGCATTTGGCTGATTTTACTGATCCTAATGTAACCTAGATATGGCATCATTGCATTTCAGGCGTTTGCCCTTGAATTTGTTCGATCTGTTGCTCATCTCTGTAGTTATGCTCAAAGAAAATAAAACTGCATGAAAAAATATTGCAAGCTCTTCCTCAAAATCAGAATATGTCATCCTGCACGGGAAACCTTGGCATGGTTTAAAAACTATGAAATCTGAATCAATATTGCCACTGTCCAGTAGATGTGGTAAATGGCTGAGATAAGATATAAATGGTGTGGTGTCGTCAGACAAGAACAAAATGTCAGAAGATTAAACAGAGCACTGAAGCTCTAGAGGAGAGTGAAAATTCTAACATTCTCCTTTCCTTTCCAAAAAAGAACCAGGACATTTAAAGCTTCGTTCAGCATTGCAGAAAGCTGAGATAATTGATGAAACAAAAAAGATGAGATCTTCCTAAAAATTATAAACAATCATATTCTGCAAGACAAGATTTGGCATGGAACATTGCAATCAGAAATCAACACAGGCTGATTGATGAGGTAAATGGGTGTGGCAAACATCTAAATGGTGTGTACGTATGGTTAGCAAATATAAACAGACAAATGAGCAAAGGACATTAATGTACGTGCAAATTGAACTTAGTTCCTTTCTTCTTTCACATCCCAAAGAAACAACCACCTGCACATGTTCATCCAGCAGAAAAGCAATGACATTTGTTGGATGAAATGAAACAAGGTAAGAAAGTTTCCACTTTCTGCAACTGCCAAGAACAACCCATTCACAATGTTGGAATTACCAGTTTAGGGCGCATTCTTGATCACTGTTCTGGGAGGTTGATGGAGACACACATCAGACAAGATTCCCAGCTTGCCTATGCAATTTGTCATGGTATAAGATTTTATTTGTGTTGATACACTTACCAGGTGATAATGTTTGTCCATTGGCGTGGCAAGAGCATCTTGTTGTTTCTGTAGTTGTGGGAGTTACTGTTACTGTTGTTGCAGTTTCAGATGGAGTTGTAGTAGGCGCTGTAGTGGTGTGACATTTGCCTGTGTACTTCACAATCTCACAGCTCTTGGTACAGAGTGTAAAGTTACACAGGTCTGATTTACCTACAGAAGTCACCACTGCCTGTCCTGGAAGACAAAAGGCATGAAAATTATGTCACAGGCATCTCATGATGAGTTCTCACACAGCCACACTATTTACCTTCCTGTCAATATATAGACGACAGTGGCTGCTGTTCTTGGAACCATGAGAAAATAAACATGACTGTGCAATTACCATACATGAAGACGACACATTAAAATTATGGGCAAATGTCATGTATGCTCTAACTAGCTAATTTGACAGGAAAATTATTTGTGAGGATATATCGCATTCATTACACTGTTGCTAATGTCCCTGGAGATGCTTCATTTACAGAAAGGTTCCAAACAGCAAAAATGCATTTGGCTGATTTTACTGACCCTAATGTAACCTAGATATGGCATCATTGCATTTCAGGCGTTTGCCCTTGAATTTGTTCGATCTGTTGCTCATCTCTGTAGTTATGCTCAAAGAAAATAAAACTGCATGAAAAAATATTGCAAGCTCTTCCTCAAAATCATAATATGTCATCCTGACGGGAAACCTTGGCATGGTTTAAAAACTATGAAATCTGAAGTCAATATTGCCACTGTCCAGTAGATGTGGTAAATGGCTGAGATAAGATATAAATGGTGTGGTGTCGTCAGACAAGAACAAAATGTCAGAAGATTAAACAGAGCACTGAAGCTCTAGAGGAGAGTGAAAATTCTAACATTCTCCTTTCCTTTCCAAAAAAGAACCAGGACATTTAAAGCTTCGTTCAGCATTGCAGAAAGCTGAGATAATTGATGAAACAAAAAAGATGAGATCTTCCTAAAAATTATAAACAATCATATTCTGCAAGACAAGATTTGGCATGGAACATTGCAATCAGAAATCAACACAGGCTGATTGATGAGGTAAATGGGTGTGGCAAACATCTAAATGGTGTGTACGTATGGTTAGCAAATATAAACAGACAAATGAGCAAAGGACATTAATGTACGTGCAAATTGAACTTAGTTCCTTTCTTCTTTCACATCCCAAAGAAACAACCACCTGCACATGTTCATCCAGCAGAAAAGCAATGACATTTGTTGGATGAAATGAAACAAGGTAAGAAAGTTTCCACTTTCTGCAACTGCCATTCACAATGTTGGAATTACCAGTTTAGGGCGCATTCTTGATCACTGTTCTGGGAGGTTGATGGAGACACACATCAGACAAGATTCCCAGCTTGCCTATGCAATTTGTCATGGTATAAGATTTTATTTGTGTTGATACACTTACCAGGTGATAATGTTTGTCCATTGGCGTGGCAAGAGCATCTTGTTGTTTCTGTAGTTGTGGGAGTTACTGTTACTGTTGTTGCAGTTTCAGATGGAGTTGTAGTAGGCGCTGTAGTGGTGTGACATTTGCCTGTGTACTTCACAATCTCACAGCTCTTGGTACAGAGTGTAAAGTTACACAGGTCTGATTTACCTAGAGAAGTCACCACTGCCTGTCCTGGAAGACAAAAGGCATGAAAATTATGTCACAGGCATCTCATGATGAGTTCTCACACAGCCACACTATTTACCTTCCTGTCAATATATAGACGACAGTGGCTGCTGTTCTTGGAACCATGAGAAAATAAACATGACTGTGCAATTACCATACATGAAGACGACACATTAAAATTATGGGCAAATGTCATGTATGCTCTAACTAGCTAATTTGACAGGAAAATTATTTGTGAGGATATATCGCATTCATTACACTGTTGCTAATGTCCCTGGATATGCTTCATTTACAGAAAGGTTCCAAACAGCAAAAATGCATTTGGCTGATTTTACTGACCCTAATGTAACCTAGATATGGCATCATTGCATTTCAGGCGTTTGCCCTTGAATTTGTTCGATCTGTTGCTCATCTCTGTAGTTATGCTCAAAGGAAATAAAACTGCATGAAAAAATATTGCAAGCTCTTCCTCAAAATCAGAATATGTCATCCTGCAAGGGAAACCTTGGCATGGTTTAAAAACTATGAAATCTGAAGTCAATATTGCCACTGTCCAGTAGATGTGGTAAATGGCTGAGATAAGATATAAATGGTGTGGTGTCGTCAGACAAGAACAAAATGTCAGAAGATTAAACAGAGCACTGAAGCTCTAGAGGAGAGTGAAAATTCTAACATTCTCCTTTCCTTTCCAAAAAAGAACCAGGACATTTAAAGCTTCGTTCAGCATTGCAGAAAGCTGAGATAATTGATGAAACAAAAAAGATGAGATCTTCCTAAAAATTATAAACAATCATATTCTGCAAGACAAGATTTGGCATGGAACATTGCAATCAGAAATCAACACAGGCTGATTGATGAGGTAAATGGGTGTGGCAAACATCTAAATGGTGTGTACGTATGGTTAGCAAATATAAACAGACAAATGAGCAAAGGACATTAATGTACGTGCAAATTGAACTTAGTTCCTTTCTTCTTTCACATCCCAAAGAAACAACCACCTGCACATGTTCATCCAGCAGAAAAGCAATGACATTTGTTGGATGAAATGAAACAAGGTAAGAAAGTTTCCACTTTCTGCAACTGCCAAGAACAACCCATTCACAATGTTGGAATTACCAGTTTAGGGCGCATTCTTGATCACTGTTCTGGGAGGTTGATGGAGACACACATCAGACAAGATTCCCAGCTTGCCTATGCAATTTGTCATGGTATAAGATTTTATTTGTGTTGATACACTTACCAGGTGATAATGTTTGTCCATTGGCGTGGCAAGAGCATCTTGTTGTTTCTGTAGTTGTGGGAGTTACTGTTACTGTTGTTGCAGTTTCAGATGGAGTTGTAGTAGGCGCTGTAGTGGTGTGACATTTGCCTGTGTACTTCACAATCTCACAGCTCTTGGTACAGAGTGTAAAGTTACACAGGTCTGATTTACCTACAGAAGTCACCACTGCCTGTCCTGGAAGACAAAAGGCATGAAAATTATGTCACAGGCATCTCATGATGAGTTCTCACACAGCCACACTATTTACCTTCCTGTCAATATATAGACGACAGTGGCTGCTGTTCTTGGAACCATGAGAAAATAAACATGACTGTGCAATTACCATACATGAAGACGACACATTAAAATTATGGGCAAATGTCATGTATGCTCTAACTAGCTAATTTGACAGGAAAATTATTTGTGAGGATATATCGCATTCATTACACTGTTGCTAATGTCCCTGGAGATGCTTCATTTACAGAAAGGTTCCAAACAGCAAAAATGCATTTGGCTGATTTTACTGACCCTAATGTAACCTAGATATGGCATCATTGCATTTCAGGCGTTTGCCCTTGAATTTGTTCGATCTGTTGCTCATCTCTGTAGTTATGCTCAAAGAAAATAAAACTGCATGAAAAAATATTGCAAGCTCTTCCTCAAAATCAGAATATGTCATCCTGCACGGGAAACCTTGGCATGGTTTAAAAACTATGAAATCTGAAGTCAATATTGCCACTGTCCAGTAGATGTGGTAAATGGCTGAGATAAGATATAAATGGTGTGGTGTCGTCAGACAAGAACAAAATGTCAGAAGATTAAACAGAGCACTGAAGCTCTAGAGGAGAGTGAAAATTCTAACATTCTCCTTTCCTTTCCAAAAAAGAACCAGGACATTTAAAGCTTCGTTCAGCATTGCAGAAAGCTGAGATAATTGATGAAACAAAAAAGATGAGATCTTCCTAAAAATTATAAACAATCCTATTCTGCAAGACAAGATTTGGCATGGAACATTGCAATCAGAAATCAACACAGGCTGATTGATGAGGTAAATGGGTGTGGCAAACATCTAAATGGTGTGTACGTATGGTTAGCAAATATAAACAGACAAATGAGCAAAGGACATTAATGTACGTGCAAATTGAACTTAGTTCCTTTCTTCTTTCACATCCCAAAGAAACAACCACCTGCACATGTTCATCCAGCAGAAAAGCAATGACATTTGTTGGATGAAATGAAACAAGGTAAGAAAGTTTCCACTTTGTGCAACTGCCAAGAACAACCCATTCACAATGTTGGAATTACCAGTTTAGGGCGCATTCTTGATCACTGTTCTGGGAGGTTGATGGAGACACACATCAGACAAGATTCCCAGCTTGCCTATGCAATTTGTCATGGTATAAGATTTTATTTGTGTTGATACACTTACCAGGTGATAATGTTTGTCCATTGGCGTGGCAAGAGCATCTTGTTGTTTCTGTCGTTGTGGGAGTTACTGTTACTGTTGTTGCAGTTTCAGATGGAGTTGTAGTAGGCGCTGTAGTGGTGTGACATTTGCCTGTGTACTTCACAATCTCACAGCTCTTGGTACAGAGTGTAAAGTTACACAGGTCTGATTTACCTAGAGAAGTCACCACTGCCTGTCCTGGAAGACAAAAGGCATGAAAATTATGTCACAGGCATCTCATGATGAGTTCTCACACAGCCACACTATTTACCTTCCTGTCAATATATAGACGACAGTGGCTGCTGTTCTTGGAACCATGAGAAAATAAACATGACTGTGCAATTACCATACATGAAGACGACACATTAAAATTATGGGCAAATGTCATGTATGCTCTAACTAGCTAATTTGACAGGAAAATTATTTGTGAGGATATATCGCATTCATTACACTGTTGCTAATGTCCCTGGATATGCTTCATTTACAGAAAGGTTCCAAACAGCAAAAATGCATTTGGCTGATTTTACTGACCCTAATGTAACCTAGATATGGCATCATTGCATTTCAGGCGTTTGCCCTTGAATTTGTTCGATCTGTTGCTCATCTCTGTAGTTATGCTCAAAGGAAATAAAACTGCATGAAAAAATATTGCAAGCTCTTCCTCAAAATCAGAATATGTCATCCTGCAAGGGAAACCTTGGCATGGTTTAAAAACTATGAAATCTGAAGTCAATATTGCCACTGTCCAGTAGATGTGGTAAATGGCTGAGATAAGATATAAATGGTGTGGTGTCGTCAGACAAGAACAAAATGTCAGAAGATTAAACAGAGCACTGAAGCTCTAGAGGAGAGTGAAAATTCTAACATTCTCCTTTCCTTTCCAAAAAAGAACCAGGACATTTAAAGCTTCGTTCAGCATTGCAGAAAGCTGAGATAATTGATGAAACAAAAAAGATGAGATCTTCCTAAAAATTATAAACAATCATATTCTGCAAGACAAGATTTGGCATGGAACATTGCAATCAGAAATCAACACAGGCTGATTGATGAGGTAAATGGGTGTGGCAAACATCTAAATGGTGTGTACGTATGGTTAGCAAATATAAACAGACAAATGAGCAAAGGACATTAATGTACGTGCAAATTGAACTTAGTTCCTTTCTTCTTTCACATCCCAAAGAAACAACCACCTGCACATGTTCATCCAGCAGAAAAGCAATGACATTTGTTGGATGAAATGAAACAAGGTAAGAAAGTTTCCACTTTGTGCAACTGCCAAGAACAACCCATTCACAATGTTGGAATTACCAGTTTAGGGCGCATTCTTGATCACTGTTCTGGGAGGTTGATGGAGACACACATCAGACAAGATTCCCAGCTTGCCTATGCAATTTGTCATGGTATAAGATTTTATTTGTGTTGATACACTTACCAGGTGATAATGTTTGTCCATTGGCGTGGCAAGAGCATCTTGTTGTTTCTGTAGTTGTGGGAGTTACTGTTACTGTTGTTGCAGTTTCAGATGGAGTTGTAGTAGGCGCTGTAGTGGTGTGACATTTGCCTGTGTACTTCACAATCTCACAGCTCTTGGTACAGAGTGTAAAGTTACACAGGTCTGATTTACCTACAGAAGTCACCACTGCCTGTCCTGGAAGACAAAAGGCATGAAAATTATGTCACAGGCATCTCATGATGAGTTCTCACACAGCCACACTATTTACCTTCCTGTCAATATATAGACGACAGTGGCTGCTGTTCTTGGAACCATGAGAAAATAAACATGACTGTGCAATTACCATACATGAAGACGACACATTAAAATTATGGGCAAATGTCATGTATGCTCTAACTAGCTAATTTGACAGGAAAATTATTTGTGAGGATATATCGCATTCATTACACTGTTGCTAATGTCCCTGGATATGCTTCATTTACAGAAAGGTTCCAAACAGCAAAAATGCATTTGGCTGATTTTACTGACCCTAATGTAACCTAGATATGGCATCATTGCATTTCAGGCGTTTGCCCTTGAATTTGTTCGATCTGTTGCTCATCTCTGTAGTTATGCTCAAAGAAAATAAAACTGCATGAAAAAATATTGCAAGCTCTTCCTCAAAATCAGAATATGTCATCCTGACGGGAAACCTTGGCATGGTTTAAAAACTATGAAATCTGAAGTCAATATTGCCACTGTCCAGTAGATGTGGTAAATGGCTGAGATAAGATATAAATGGTGTGGTGTCGTCAGACAAGAACAAAATGTCAGAAGATTAAACAGAGCACTGAAGCTCTAGAGGAGAGTGAAAATTCTAACATTCTCCTTTCCTTTCCAAAAAAGAACCAGGACATTTAAAGCTTCGTTCAGCATTGCAGAAAGCTGAGATAATTGATGAAACAAAAAAGATGAGATCTTCCTAAAAATTATAAACAATCATATTCTGCAAGACAAGATTTGGCATGGAACATTGCAATCAGAAATCAACACAGGCTGATTGATGAGGTAAATGGGTGTGGCAAACATCTAAATGGTGAGTACGTATGGTTAGCAAATATAAACAGACAAATGAGCAAAGGACATTAATGTACGTGCAAATTGAACTTAGTTCCTTTCTTCTTTCACATCCCAAAGAAACAACCACCTGCACATGTTCATCCAGCAGAAAAGCAATGACATTTGTTGGATGAAATGAAACAAGGTAAGAAAGTTTCCACTTTGTGCAACTGCCAAGAACAACCCATTCACAATGTTGGAATTACCAGTTTAGGGCGCATTCTTGATCACTGTTCTGGGAGGTTGATGGAGACACACATCAGACAAGATTCCCAGCTTGCCTATGCAATTTGTCATGGTATAAGATTTTATTTGTGTTGATACACTTACCAGGTGATAATGTTTGTCCATTGGCGTGGCAAGAGCATCTTGTTGTTTCTGTCGTTGTGGGAGTTACTGTTACTGTTGTTGCAGTTTCAGATGGAGTTGTAGTAGGCGCTGTAGTGGTGTGACATTTGCCTGTGTACTTCACAATCTCACAGCTCTTGGTACAGAGTGTAAAGTTACACAGGTCTGATTTACCTAGAGAAGTCACCACTGCCTGTCCTGGAAGACAAAAGGCATGAAAATTATGTCACAGGCATCTCATGATGAGTTCTCACACAGCCACACTATTTACCTTCCTGTCAATATATAGACGACAGTGGCTGCTGTTCTTGGAACCATGAGAAAATAAACATGACTGTGCAATTACCATACATGAAGACGACACATTAAAATTATGGGCAAATGTCATGTATGCTCTAACTAGCTAATTTGACAGGAAAATTATTTGTGAGGATATATCGCATTCATTACACTGTTGCTAATGTCCCTGGATATGCTTCATTTACAGAAAGGTTCCAAACAGCAAAAATGCATTTGGCTGATTTTACTGACCCTAATGTAACCTAGATATGGCATCATTGCATTTCAGGCGTTTGCCCTTGAATTTGTTCGATCTGTTGCTCATCTCTGTAGTTATGCTCAAAGGAAATAAAACTGCATGAAAAAATATTGCAAGCTCTTCCTCAAAATCAGAATATGTCATCCTGCAAGGGAAACCTTGGCATGGTTTAAAAACTATGAAATCTGAAGTCAATATTGCCACTGTCCAGTAGATGTGGTAAATGGCTGAGATAAGATATAAATGGTGTGGTGTCGTCAGACAAGAACAAAATGTCAGAAGATTAAACAGAGCACTGAAGCTCTAGAGGAGAGTGAAAATTCTAACATTCTCCTTTCCTTTCCAAAAAAGAACCAGGACATTTAAAGCTTCGTTCAGCATTGCAGAAAGCTGAGATAATTGATGAAACAAAAAAGATGAGATCTTCCTAAAAATTATAAACAATCATATTCTGCAAGACAAGATTTGGCATGGAACATTGCAATCAGAAATCAACACAGGCTGATTGATGAGGTAAATGGGTGTGGCAAACATCTAAATGGTGTGTACGTATGGTTAGCAAATATAAACAGACAAATGAGCAAAGGACATTAATGTACGTGCAAATTGAACTTAGTTCCTTTCTTCTTTCACATCCCAAAGAAACAACCACCTGCACATGTTCATCCAGCAGAAAAGCAATGACATTTGTTGGATGAAATGAAACAAGGTAAGAAAGTTTCCACTTTGTGCAACTGCCAAGAACAACCCTTTCACAATGTTGGAATTACCAGTTTAGGGCGCATTCTTGATCACTGTTCTGGGAGGTTGATGGAGACACACATCAGACAAGATTCCCAGCTTGCCTATGCAATTTGTCATGGTATAAGATTTTATTTGTGTTGATACACTTACCAGGTGATAATGTTTGTCCATTGGCGTGGCAAGAGCATCTTGTTGTTTCTGTAGTTGTGGGAGTTACTGTTACTGTTGTTGCAGTTTCAGATGGAGTTGTAGTAGGCGCTGTAGTGGTGTGACATTTGCCTGTGTACTTCACAATCTCACAGCTCTTGGTACAGAGTGTAAAGTTACACAGGTCTGATTTACCTACAGAAGTCACCACTGCCTGTCCTGGAAGACAAAAGGCATGAAAATTATGTCACAGGCATCTCATGATGAGTTCTCACACAGCCACACTATTTACCTTCCTGTCAATATATAGACGACAGTGGCTGCTGTTCTTGGAACCATGAGAAAATAAACATGACTGTGCAATTACCATACATGAAGACGACACATTAAAATTATGGGCAAATGTCATGTATGCTCTAACTAGCTAATTTGACAGGAAAATTATTTGTGAGGATATATCGCATTCATTACACTGTTGCTAATGTCCCTGGAGATGCTTCATTTACAGAAAGGTTCCAAACAGCAAAAATGCATTTGGCTGATTTTACTGACCCTAATGTAACCTAGATATGGCATCATTGCATTTCAGGCGTTTGCCCTTGAATTTGTTCGATCTGTTGCTCATCTCTGTAGTTATGCTCAAAGGAAATAAAACTGCATGAAAAAATATTGCAAGCTCTTCCTCAAAATCAGAATATGTCATCCTGCACGGGAAACCTTGGCATGGTTTAAAAACTATGAAATCTGAAGTCAATATTGCCACTGTCCAGTAGATGTGGTAAATGGCTGAGATAAGATATAAATGGTGTGGTGTCGTCAGACAAGAACAAAATGTCAGAAGATTAAACAGAGCACTGAAGCTCTAGAGGAGAGTGAAAATTCTAACATTCTCCTTTCCTTTCCAAAAAAGAACCAGGACATTTAAAGCTTCGTTCAGCATTGCAGAAAGCTGAGATAATTGATGAAACAAAAAAGATGAGATCTTCCTAAAAATTATAAACAATCATATTCTGCAAGACAAGATTTGGCATGGAACATTGCAATCAGAAATCAACACAGGCTGATTGATGAGGTAAATGGGTGTGGCAAACATCTAAATGGTGTGTACGTATGGTTAGCAAATATAAACAGACAAATGAGCAAAGGACATTAATGTACGTGCAAATTGAACTTAGTTCCTTTCTTCTTTCACATCCCAAAGAAACAACCACCTGCACATGTTCATCCAGCAGAAAAGCAATGACATTTGTTGGATGAAATGAAACAAGGTAAGAAAGTTTCCACTTTCTGCAACTGCCAAGAACAACCCATTCACAATGTTGGAATTACCAGTTTAGGGCGCATTCTTGATCACTGTTCTGGGAGGTTGATGGAGACACACATCAGACAAGATTCCCAGCTTGCCTATGCAATTTGCCATGGTATAAGATTTTATTTGTGTTGATACACTTACCAGGTGATAATGTTTGTCCATTGGCGTGGCAAGAGCATCTTGTTGTTTCTGTAGTTGTGGGAGTTACTGTTACTGTTGTTGCAGTTTCAGATGGAGTTGTAGTAGGCGCTGTAGTGGTGTGACATTTGCCTGTGTACTTCACAATCTCACAGCTCTTGGTACAGAGTGTAAAGTTACACAGGTCTGATTTACCTACAGAAGTCACCACTGCCTGTCCTGGAAGACAAAAGGCATGAAAATTATGTCACAGGCATCTCATGATGAGTTCTCACACAGCCACACTATTTACCTTCCTGTCAATATATAGACGACAGTGGCTGCTGTTCTTGGAACCATGAGAAAATAAACATGACTGTGCAATTACCATACATGAAGACGACACATTAAAATTATGGGCAAATGTCATGTATGCTCTAACTAGCTAATTTGACAGGAAAATTATTTGTGAGGATATATCGCATTCATTACACTGTGCTAATGTCCCTGGATATGCTTCATTTACAGAAAGGTTCCAAACAGCAAAAATGCATTTGGCTGATTGTACTGACCCTAATGTAACCTAGATATAGCATCATTGCATTTCAGGCGTTTGCCCTTGAATTTGTTCGATCTGTTGCTCATCTCTGTAGTTATGCTCAAAGAAAATAAAACTGCATGAAAAAATATTGCAAGCTCTTCCTCAAAATCAGAATATGTCATCCTGCACGGGAAACCTTGGCATGGTTTAAAAACTATGAAATCTGAAGTCAATATTGCCACTGTCCAGTAGATGTGGTAAATGGCTGAGATAAGATATAAATGGTGTGGTGTCGTCAGACAAGAACAAAATGTCAGAAGATTAAACAGAGCACTGAAGCTCTAGAGGAGAGTGAAAATTCTAACATTCTCCTTTCCTTTCCAAAAAAGAACCAGGACATTTAAAGCTTCGTTCAGCATTGCAGAAAGCTGAGATAATTGATGAAACAAAAAAGATGAGATCTTCCTAAAAACTATAAACAATCATATTCTGCAAGACAAGATTTGGCATGGAACATTGCAATCAGAAATCAACACAGGCTGATTGATGAGGTAAATGGGTGTGGCAAACATCTAAAGGGTGTGTACGTATGGTTAGCAAATATAAACAGACAAGTGAGCAAAGGACATTAATGTACGTGCAAATTGAACTCAGTTCCTTTTTTCTTTCACATCCCAAAGAAAAACCACCTGCACATGTTCGTCCAGCAGAAAAGCAATGACATTTGTTGGATGAAATGAAACAAGGTAAGAAAGTTTCCACTTTGTGCAACTGCCAAGAACAACCCATTCACAATGTTGGAATTACCAGTTTAGGGCGCATTCTTGATCACTGTTCTGGGAGGTTGATGGAGACACACATCAGACAAGATTCCCAGCTTGCCTATGCAATTTGCCATGGTATAAGATTTTA
Source organism: Hemiscyllium ocellatum (assembly GCF_020745735.1). Classification (NCBI taxonomy): domain Eukaryota; kingdom Metazoa; phylum Chordata; class Chondrichthyes; order Orectolobiformes; family Hemiscylliidae; genus Hemiscyllium; species Hemiscyllium ocellatum. The sequence continues at coordinate 13,590,655 of NC_083418.1, read as the reverse complement.
TTTGTGTTGATACACTTACCAGGTGATAATGTTTGTCCATTGGCGTGGCAAGAGCATCTTGTTGTTTCTGTAGTTGTGGGAGTTACTGTTACTGTTGTTGCAGTTTCAGATGGAGTTGTAGTAGGCGCTGTAGTGGTGTGACATTTGCCTGTGTACTTCACAATCTCACAGCTCTTGGTACAGAGTGTAAAGTTACACAGGTCTGATTTACCTACAGAAGTCACCACTGCCTGTCCTGGAAGACAAAAGGCATGAAAATTATGTCACAGGCATCTCATGATGAGTTCTCACACAGCCACACTATTTACCTTCCTGTCAATATATAGACGACAGTGGCTGCTGTTCTTGGAACCATGAGAAAATAAACATGACTGTGCAATTACCATACATGAAGACGACACATTAAAATTATGGGCAAATGTCATGTATGCTCTAACTAGCTAATTTGACAGGAAAATTATTTGTGAGGATATATCGCATTCATTACACTGTTGCTAATGTCCCTGGATATGCTTCATTTACAGAAAGGTTCCAAACAGCAAAAATGCATTTGGCTGATTGTACTGACCCTAATGTAACCTAGATATAGCATCATTGCATTTCAGGTGTTTGCCCTTGAATTTGTTCGATCTGTTGCTCATCTCTGTAGTTATGCTCAAAGAAAATAAAACTGCATGAAAAAATATTGCAAGCTCTTCCTCAAAATCAGAATATGTCATCCTGCAAGGGAAAACTTGGCATGGTTTAAAAACTATGAAATCTGAAGTCAATATTGCCACTGTCCAGTAGATGTGGTAAATGGCTGAGATAAGATATAAATGGTGTGGTGTCGTCAGACAAGAACAAAATGTCAGAAGATTAAACAGAGCACTGAAGCTCTAGAGGAGAGTGAAAATTCTAACATTCTCCTTTCCTTTCCAAAAAAGAACCAGGACATTTAAAGCTTCGTTCAGCATTGCAGAAAGCTGAGATAATTGATGAAACAAAAAAGATGAGATCTTCCTAAAAATTATAAACAATCATATTCTGCAAGACAAGATTTGGCATGGAACATTGCAATCAGAAATCAACACAGGCTGATTGATGAGGTAAATGGGTGTGGCAAACATCTAAATGGTGTGTACGTATGGTTAGCAAATATAAACAGACAAATGAGCAAAGGACATTAATGTACGTGCAAATTGAACTTAGTTCCTTTCTTCTTTCACATCCCAAAGAAACAACCACCTGCACATGTTCATCCAGCAGAAAAGCAATGACATTTGTTGGATGAAATGAAACAAGGTAAGAAAGTTTCCACTTTGTGCAACTGCCAAGAACAACCCATTCACAATGTTGGAATTACCAGTTTAGGGCGCATTCTTGATCACTGTTCTGGGAGGTTGATGGAGACACACATCAGACAAGATTCCCAGCTTGCCTATGCAATTTGTCATGGTATAAGATTTTATTTGTGTTGATACACTTACCAGGTGATAATGTTTGTCCATTGGCGTGGCAAGAGCATCTTGTTGTTTCTGTAGTTGTGGGAGTTACTGTTACTGTTGTTGCAGTTTCAGATGGAGTTGTAGTAGGCGCTGTAGTGGTGTGACATTTGCCTGTGTACTTCACAATCTCACAGCTCTTGGTACAGAGTGTAAAGTTACACAGGTCTGATTTACCTACAGAAGTCACCACTGCCTGTCCTGGAAGACAAAAGGCATGAAAATTATGTCACAGGCATCTCATGATGAGTTCTCACACAGCCACACTATTTACCTTCCTGTCAATATATAGACGACAGTGGCTGCTGTTCTTGGAACCATGAGAAAATAAACATGACTGTGCAATTACCATACATGAAGACGACACATTAAAATTATGGGCAAATGTCATGTATGCTCTAACTAGCTAATTTGACAGGAAAATTATTTGTGAGGATATATCGCATTCATTACACTGTTGCTAATGTCCCTGGAGATGCTTCATTTACAGAAAGGTTCCAAACAGCAAAAATGCATTTGGCTGATTTTACTGACCCTAATGTAACCTAGATATGGCATCATTGCATTTCAGGCGTTTGCCCTTGAATTTGTTCGATCTGTTGCTCATCTCTGTAGTTATGCTCAAAGGAAATAAAACTGCATGAAAAAATATTGCAAGCTCTTCCTCAAAATCAGAATATGTCATCCTGCAAGGGAAACCTTGGCATGGTTTAAAAACTATGAAATCTGAAGTCAATATTGCCACTGTCCAGTAGATGTGGTAAATGGCTGAGATAAGATATAAATGGTGTGGTGTCGTCAGACAAGAACAAAATGTCAGAAGATTAAACAGAGCACTGAAGCTCTAGAGGAGAGTGAAAATTCTAACATTCTCCTTTCCTTTCCAAAAAAGAACCAGGACATTTAAAGCTTCGTTCAGCATTGCAGAAAGCTGAGATAATTGATGAAACAAAAAAGATGAGATCTTCCTAAAAATTATAAACAATCATATTCTGCAAGACAAGATTTGGCATGGAACATTGCAATCAGAAATCAACACAGGCTGATTGATGAGGTAAATGGGTGTGGCAAACATCTAAATGGTGTGTACGTATGGTTAGCAAATATCAACAGACAAATGAGCAAAGGACATTAATGTACGTGCAAATTGAAATCAGTTCCTTTCTTCTTTCACATCCCAAAGAAACAACCACCTGCACATGTTCATCCAGCAGAAAAGCAATGACATTTGTTGGATGAAATGAAACAAGGTAAGAAAGTTTCCACTTTGTGCAACTGCCAAGAACAACCCATTCACAATGTTGGAATTACCAGTTTAGGGCGCATTCTTGATCACTGTTCTGGGAGGTTGATGGAGACACACATCAGACAAGATTCCCAGCTTGCCTATGCAATTTGTCATGGTATAAGATTTTATTTGTGTTGATACACTTACCAGGTGATAATGTTTGTCCATTGGCGTGGCAAGAGCATCTTGTTGTTTCTGTAGTTGTGGGAGTTACTGTTACTGTTGTTGCAGTTTCAGATGGAGTTGTAGTAGGCGCTGTAGTGGTGTGACATTTGCCTGTGTACTTCACAATCTCACAGCTCTTGGTACAGAGTGTAAAGTTACACAGGTCTGATTTACCTACAGAAGTCACCACTGCCTGTCCTGGAAGACAAAAGGCATGAAAATTATGTCACAGGCATCTCATGATGAGTTCTCACACAGCCACACTATTTACCTTCCTGTCAATATATAGACGACAGTGGCTGCTGTTCTTGGAACCATGAGAAAATAAACATGACTGTGCAATTACCATACATGAAGACGACACATTAAAATTATGGGCAAATGTCATGTATGCTCTAACTAGCTAATTTGACAGGAAAATTATTTGTGAGGATATATCGCATTCATTACACTGTTGCTAATGTCCCTGGATATGCTTCATTTACAGAAAGGTTCCAAACAGCAAAAATGCATTTGGCTGATTTTACTGACCCTAATGTAACCTAGATATGGCATCATTGCATTTCAGGCGTTTGCCCTTGAATTTGTTCGATCTGTTGCTCATCTCTGTAGTTATGCTCAAAGGAAATAAAACTGCATGAAAAAATATTGCAAGCTCTTCCTCAAAATCAGAATATGTCATCCTGCAAGGGAAACCTTGGCATGGTTTAAAAACTATGAAATCTGAAGTCAATATTGCCACTGTCCAGTAGATGTGGTAAATGGCTGAGATAAGATATAAATGGTGTGGTGTCGTCAGACAAGAACAAAATGTCAGAAGATTAAACAGAGCACTGAAGCTCTAGAGGAGAGTGAAAATTCTAACATTCTCCTTTCCTTTCCAAAAAAGAACCAGGACATTTAAAGCTTCGTTCAGCATTGCAGAAAGCTGAGATAATTGATGAAACAAAAAAGATGAGATCTTCCTAAAAATTATAAACAATCATATTCTGCAAGACAAGATTTGGCATGGAACATTGCAATCAGAAATCAACACAGGCTGATTGATGAGGTAAATGGGTGTGGCAAACATCTAAATGGTGCGTACGAATGGTTAGCAGACATAAACAGACAAGTGAGCAAAGGACATTAATGTACGTGCAAATTGAACTTAGTTCCTTTCTTCTTTCACATCCCAAAGAAACAACCACCTGCACGTGTTTGTCCAGCAGAAAAGCAATGACATTTGTTGGATGAAATGAAACAAGGCGAGAAAGTTTCCACTTTCTGAAACTGCCAAGATCACCCATTCACAATGTTGGAATTACCAGTTTAGGGCGCATTCTTGATCACTGTTCTGGGAGGTTGATGGAGACACACATCAGACAAGATTCCCAGCTTGCCTATGCAATTTGCCATGGTACCAGATTTTATTTGTGTTGATACACTTACCAGGTGATAATGTTTGTCCATTGGCGTGGCAAGAGCATCTTGTTGTTTCTGTAGTTGTGGGAGTTACTGTTACTGTTGTTGCAGTTTCAGATGGAGTTGTAGTAGGCGCTGTAGTGGTGTGACATTTGCCTGTGTACTTCACAATCTCACAGCTCTTGGTACAGAGTGTAAAGTTACACAGGTCTGATTTACCTACAGAAGTCACCACTGCCTGTCCTGGAAGACAAAAGTCATGAAAATTATGTCACAGGCATCTCATGATGAGTTCTCACACAGCCACACTATTTACCTTCCTGTCAATATATAGACGACAGTGGCTGCTGTTCTTGGAACCATGAGAAAATAAACATGACTGTGCAATTACCATACATGAAGACGACACATTAAAATTATGGGCAAATGTCATGTATGCTCTAACTAGCTATTTTGACAGGAAAATTATTTGTGAGGATATATCGCATTCATTACACTGTTGCTAATGTCCCTGGATATGCTTCATTTACAGAAAGGTTCCAAACAGCAAAAATGCATTTGGCTGATTGTACTGACCCTAATGTAACCTAGATATAGCATCATTGCATTTCAGGCGTTTGCCCTTGAATTTGTTCGATCTGTTGCTCATCTCTGTAGTTATGCTCAAAGAAAATAAAACTGCATGAAAAAATATTGCAAGCTCTTCCTCAAAATCAGAATATGTCATCCTGCACGGGAAACCTTGGCATGGTTTAAAAACTATGAAATCTGAAGTCAATATTGCCACTGTCCAGTAGATGTGGTAAATGGCTGAGATAAGATATAAATGGTGTGGTGTCGTCAGACAAGAACAAAATGTCAGAAGATTAAACAGAGCACTGAAGCTCTAGAGGAGAGTGAAAATTCTAACATTCTCCTTTCCTTTCCAAAAAAGAACCAGGACATTTAAAGCTTCGTTCAGCATTGCAGAAAGCTGAGATAATTGATGAAACAAAAAAGATGAGATCTTCCTAAAAACTATAAACAATCATATTCTGCAAGACAAGATTTGGCATGGAACATTGCAATCAGAAATCAACACAGGCTGATTGATGAGGTAAATGGGTGTGGCAAACATCTAAAGGGTGTGTACGTATGGTTAGCAAATATAAACAGACAAGTGAGCAAAGGACATTAATGTACGTGCAAATTGAACTCAGTTCCTTTTTTCTTTCACATCCCAAAGAAAAACCACCTGCACATGTTCGTCCAGCAGAAAAGCAATGACATTTGTTGGATGAAATGAAACAAGGTAAGAAAGTTTCCACTTTGTGCAACTGCCAAGAACAACCCATTCACAATGTTGGAATTACCAGTTTAGGGCGCATTCTTGATCACTGTTCTGGGAGGTTGATGGAGACACACATCAGACAAGATTCCCAGCTTGCCTATGCAATTTGCCATGGTATAAGATTTTATTTGTGTTGATACACTTACCAGGTGATAATGTTTGTCCATTGGCGTGGCAAGAGCATCTTGTTGTTTCTGTAGTTGTGGGAGTTACTGTTACTGTTGTTGCAGTTTCAGATGGAGTTGTAGTAGGCGCTGTAGTGGTGTGACATTTGCCTGTGTACTTCACAATCTCACAGCTCTTGGTACAGAGTGTAAAGTTACACAGGTCTGATTTACCTACAGAAGTCACCACTGCCTGTCCTGGAAGACAAAAGGCATGAAAATTATGTCACAGGCATCTCATGATGAGTTCTCACACAGCCACACTATTTACCTTCCTGTCAATATATAGACGACAGTGGCTGCTGTTCTTGGAACCATGAGAAAATAAACATGACTGTGCAATTACCATACATGAAGACGACACATTAAAATTATGGGCAAATGTCATGTATGCTCTAACTAGCTAATTTGACAGGAAAATTATTTGTGAGGATATATCGCATTCATTACACTGTTGCTAATGTCCCTGGATATGCTTCATTTACAGAAAGGTTCCAAACAGCAAAAATGCATTTGGCTGATTGTACTGACCCTAATGTAACCTAGATATAGCATCATTGCATTTCAGGTGTTTGCCCTTGAATTTGTTCGATCTGTTGCTCATCTCTGTAGTTATGCTCAAAGAAAATAAAACTGCATGAAAAAATATTGCAAGCTCTTCCTCAAAATCAGAATATGTCATCCTGCAAGGGAAAACTTGGCATGGTTTAAAAACTATGAAATCTGAAGTCAATATTGCCACTGTCCAGTAGATGTGGTAAATGGCTGAGATAAGATATAAATGGTGTGGTGTCGTCAGACAAGAACAAAATGTCAGAAGATTAAACAGACCACTGAAGCTCTAGAGGAGAGTGAAAATTCTAACATTCTCCTTTCCTTTCCAAAAAAGAACCAGGACATTTAAAGCTTCGTTCAGCATTGCAGAAAGCTGAGATAATTGATGAAACAAAAAAGATGAGATCTTCCTAAAAATTATAAACAATCATATTCTGCAAGACAAGATTTGGCATGGAACATTGCAATCAGAAATCAACACAGGCTGATTGATGAGGTAAATGGGTGTGGCAAACATCTAAATGGTGCGTACGAATGGTTAGCAGACATAAACAGACAAGTGAGCAAAGGACATTAATGTACGTGCAAATTGAACTCAGTTCCTTTTTTCTTTCACATCCCAAAGCTAAACCACCTGCACATGTTCGTCCAGCAGAAAAGCAATGACATTTGTTGGATGAAATGAAACAAGGTAAGAAAGTTTCCACTTTGTGCAACTGCCAAGAACAACCCATTCACAATGTTGGAATTACCAGTTTAGGGCGCATTCTTGATCACTGTTCTGGGAGGTTGATGGAGACACACATCAGACAAGATTCCCAGCTTGCCTATGCAATTTGCCATGGTATAAGATTTTATTTGTGTTGATACACTTACCAGGTGATAATGTTTGTCCATTGGCGTGGCAAGAGCATCTTGTTGTTTCTGTAGTTGTGGGAGTTACTGTTACTGTTGTTGCAGTTTCAGATGGAGTTGTAGTAGGCGCTGTAGTGGTGTGACATTTGCCTGTGTACTTCACAATCTCACAGCTCTTGGTACAGAGTGTAAAGTTACACAGGTCTGATTTACCTACAGAAGTCACCACTGCCTGTCCTGGAAGACAAAAGGCATGAAAATTATGTCACAGGCATCTCATGATGAGTTCTCACACAGCCACACTATTTACCTTCCTGTCAATATATAGACGGCAGTGGCTGCTGTTCTTGGAACCATGAGAAAATAAACATGACTGTGCAATTACCATACATGAAGACGACACATTAAAATTATGGGCAAATGTCATGTATGCTCTAACTAGCTAATTTGACAGGAAAATTATTTGTGAGGATATATCGCATTCATTACACTCTTGCTAATGTCCCTGGAGATGCTTCATTTACAGAAAAGTTCCAAACAGCAAAAATGCATTTGGCTGATTTTACTGACCCTAATGTAACCTAGATATGGCATCATTGCATTTCAGGTGTTTGCCCTCGCTCTGTTGCTCATCACTGAAGTGAAGCTCAAAGAAATTCAAACTGCATGAAAAAATATTGCAAGCTCTTCCTCAAAATCAGAATATGTCATCCTGGAAGGGAAAACGTGGCATGGTTTAAAAACTATGAAATCTGAAGTCAATATTGCCACAGTCGAATAGATGGGGTAAATGGATGAGATAAATGATATATTTATAAAATATAAATGGTGTGGTGTCGTCAGACAAGAAAAAAATGTCAGAAGATTAAGCAAAGCACTGAAGCTCTAGAGGAGAGTGAAAATTCTAACATTCTCCTTTCCTTTCCAAAAAAGAACCAGGACATTTGAAGCTTCGTTCAGCATTGCAGAAAGCTGAGATAATTGATGAAACAAAAAAGATGAGATCTTCCTAAAAACTATAAACAATCATATTCTGCAAGACAAGATTTGGCATGGAACATTGCAATCAGAAATCAACACAGGCTGATTGATGAGGTAAATGGGTGTGGCAAACATCTAAATGGTGCGTACGAATGGTTAGCAAATATAAACAGACAAGTGAGCAAAGGACATTAATGTACGTGCAAATTGAATTTAGTTCCTTTCTTCTTTCACATCCCAAAGAAACAACCACCTGCACGTGTTTGTCCAGCAGAAAAGCAATGACATTTGTTGGATGAAATGAAACAAGGCAAGAAAGTTTCCACTTTGTGCAACTGCCAAGAACAACCCATTCACAATGTTGGAATTACCAGTTTAGGGCGCATTCTTGATCACTGTTCTGGGAGGTTGATGGAGACACACCTCAGACAAGATTCCCAGCTTGCCTATGCAATTTGTCATGGTACACGATTTCATTGATGTTGAGACACTTACCAGGTGATAATGTTTGTCCATTGGCGTGGCAAGAGCATCTTGTTGTTTCTGAAGTTGTGGGAGTTACTGTTACTGTTGTTGCAGTTTCAGATGGAGTTGTAGTAGGCGCTGTAGTGGTGTGACATTTGCCTGTGTACTTCACAATCTCACAGCTCTTGGTACAGAGTGTAAAGTTACACAGGTCTGATTTACCTACAGAAGTCACCACTGCCTGTCCTGGAAGACAAAAGGCATGAAAAGTATGTCACAGGCATCTCATGATGAGTTCTCACACAGCCACACTAGTTACCGTCCTGTCAATATATAGACGACAGTGGCTGCTATTCTTGGAACCATGAGAAAATAAACATGACTGTGCAATTACCATACATGAAGACGGCACATTTAAATTGTGGGCAAATGTCATGTATGCTCTAACCAGCTATTTGGACAGGAAAATTATTTGTGAGGATATATCGCATTCATTACACTGTTGCTAATGTCCCTGGATATGCTTCATTTACAGAAAGGTTCCAAACAGCAAAAATGCATTTGGCTGATTGTACTGATCCTAATGTAACCTAGATATGGCATCATTGCATTTCAGGTGTTTGCCCTCGAATTTGTTCGCTCTGTTGCTCATCTCTGTAGTTATGCTAAAAAAAAATTCAAACTGCATAAAAAAAATTGCAAGCTCTTCCACAAAATCAGAATATGTCATCCTGCAAGGGAAAACTTGGCATGGTTTAAAAACTATGAAATCTGAAGTCAATATTGCCACTGTCCAATACATGTGGTAAATGTCTGAGATAAGATATAAATGGTGTGGTGTTGTCAGACAAGAAAAAAATGTCAGAAGATTAAGCAAAGCACTGAAGCTCTAGAGGAGAGTGAAAATTCTAACATTCTCCTTTCCTTTCCAAAAAAGAACCAGGACATTTAAAGCTTCGTTCAGCATTGCAGAAAGCTGAGATAATTGATGAAACAAAAAAGATGAGATCTTCCTAAAAATTATAAACAATCCTATTCTGCAAGACAAGATTTGGCATGGAACATTGCAATCAGAAATCAACACAGGCTGATTGATGAGGTAAACGGGTGTGGCAAACATCTAAATGGTGCGTACAAATGGTTAGCAAATATAAACAGACAAGTGAGCAAAGGACATTAATGTACGTGCAAATTGAACTTAGTTCCTTTCTTCTTTCACATCCCAAAGAAACAACCACCTGCACGTGTTTGTCCAGCAGAAAAGCAATGACATTTGTTGGATGAAATGAAACAAGGTAAGAAAGTTTCCACTTTGTGCAACTGCCAAGAACAACCCATTCACAATGTTGGAATTACCAGTTTAGGGCGCATTCTTGATCACTGTTCTGGGAGGTTGATGGAGACACACATCAGACAAGATTCCCAGCTTGCCTATGCAATTTGCCATGGTATAAGATTTTATTTGTGTTGATACACTTACCAGGTGATAATGTTTGTCCATTGGCGTGGCAAGAGCATCTTGTTGTTTCTGTAGTTGTGGGAGTTACTGTTACTGTTGTTGCAGTTTCAGATGGAGTTGTAGTAGGCGCTGTAGTGGTGTGACATTTGCCTGTGTACTTCACAATCTCACAGCTCTTGGTACAGAGTGTAAAGTTACACAGGTCTGATTTACCTACAGAAGTCACCACTGCCTGTCCTGGAAGACAAAAGGCATGAAAATTATGTCACAGGCATCTCATGATGAGTTCTCACACAGCCACACTATTTACCTTCCTGTCAATATATAGACGACAGTGGCTGCTGTTCTTGGAACCATGAGAAAATAAACATGACTGTGCAATTACCATACATGAAGACGACACATTAAAATTATGGGCAAATGTCATGTATGCTCTAACTAGCTAATTTGACAGGAAAATTATTTGTGAGGATATATCGCATTCATTACACTGTTGCTAATGTCCCTGGATATGCTTCATTTACAGAAAGGTTCCAAACAGCAAAAATGCATTTGGCTGATTGTACTGACCCTAATGTAACCTAGATATAGCATCATTGCATTTCAGGTGTTTGCCCTTGAATTTGTTCGATCTGTTGCTCATCTCTGTAGTTATGCTCAAAGAAAATAAAACTGCATGAAAAAATATTGCAAGCTCTTCCTCAAAATCAGAATATGTCATCCTGCAAGGGAAAACTTGGCATGGTTTAAAAACTATGAAATCTGAAGTCAATATTGCCACTGTCCAGTAGATGTGGTAAATGGCTGAGATAAGATATAAATGGTGTGGTGTCGTCAGACAAGAACAAAATGTCAGAAGATTAAACAGACCACTGAAGCTCTAGAGGAGAGTGAAAATTCTAACATTCTCCTTTCCTTTCCAAAAAAGAACCAGGACATTTAAAGCTTCGTTCAGCATTGCAGAAAGCTGAGATAATTGATGAAACAAAAAAGATGAGATCTTCCTAAAAATTATAAACAATCATATTCTGCAAGACAAGATTTGGCATGGAACATTGCAATCAGAAATCAACACAGGCTGATTGATGAGGTAAATGGGTGTGGCAAACATCTAAATGGTGCGTACGAATGGTTAGCAGACATAAACAGACAAGTGAGCAAAGGACATTAATGTACGTGCAAATTGAACTCAGTTCCTTTTTTCTTTCACATCCCAAAGCTAAACCACCTGCACATGTTCGTCCAGCAGAAAAGCAATGACATTTGTTGGATGAAATGAAACAAGGTAAGAAAGTTTCCACTTTGTGCAACTGCCAAGAACAACCCATTCACAATGTTGGAATTACCAGTTTAGGGCGCATTCTTGATCACTGTTCTGGGAGGTTGATGGAGACACACATCAGACAAGATTCCCAGCTTGCCTATGCAATTTGCCATGGTATAAGATTTTATTTGTGTTGATACACTTACCAGGTGATAATGTTTGTCCATTGGCGTGGCAAGAGCATCTTGTTGTTTCTGTAGTTGTGGGAGTTACTGTTACTGTTGTTGCAGTTTCAGATGGAGTTGTAGTAGGCGCTGTAGTGGTGTGACATTTGCCTGTGTACTTCACAATCTCACAGCTCTTGGTACAGAGTGTAAAGTTACACAGGTCTGATTTACCTACAGAAGTCACCACTGCCTGTCCTGGAAGACAAAAGGCATGAAAATTATGTCACAGGCATCTCATGATGAGTTCTCACACAGCCACACTATTTACCTTCCTGTCAATATATAGACGGCAGTGGCTGCTGTTCTTGGAACCATGAGAAAATAAACATGACTGTGCAATTACCATACATGAAGACGACACATTAAAATTATGGGCAAATGTCATGTATGCTCTAACTAGCTAATTTGACAGGAAAATTATTTGTGAGGATATATCGCATTCATTACACTCTTGCTAATGTCCCTGGAGATGCTTCATTTACAGAAAAGTTCCAAACAGCAAAAATGCATTTGGCTGATTTTACTGACCCTAATGTAACCTAGATATGGCATCATTGCATTTCAGGTGTTTGCCCTCGCTCTGTTGCTCATCACTGAAGTGAAGCTCAAAGAAATTCAAACTGCATGAAAAAATATTGCAAGCTCTTCCTCAAAATCAGAATATGTCATCCTGGAAGGGAAAACGTGGCATGGTTTAAAAACTATGAAATCTGAAGTCAATATTGCCACAGTCGAATAGATGGGGTAAATGGATGAGATAAATGATATATTTATAAAATATAAATGGTGTGGTGTCGTCAGACAAGAAAAAAATGTCAGAAGATTAAGCAAAGCACTGAAGCTCTAGAGGAGAGTGAAAATTCTAACATTCTCCTTTCCTTTCCAAAAAAGAACCAGGACATTTGAAGCTTCGTTCAGCATTGCAGAAAGCTGAGATAATTGATGAAACAAAAAAGATGAGATCTTCCTAAAAACTATAAACAATCATATTCTGCAAGACAAGATTTGGCATGGAACATTGCAATCAGAAATCAACACAGGCTGATTGATGAGGTAAATGGGTGTGGCAAACATCTAAATGGTGCGTACGAATGGTTAGCAAATATAAACAGACAAGTGAGCAAAGGACATTAATGTACGTGCAAATTGAATTTAGTTCCTTTCTTCTTTCACATCCCAAAGAAACAACCACCTGCACGTGTTTGTCCAGCAGAAAAGCAATGACATTTGTTGGATGAAATGAAACAAGGCAAGAAAGTTTCCACTTTGTGCAACTGCCAAGAACAACCCATTCACAATGTTGGAATTACCAGTTTAGGGCGCATTCTTGATCACTGTTCTGGGAGGTTGATGGAGACACACCTCAGACAAGATTCCCAGCTTGCCTATGCAATTTGTCATGGTACACGATTTCATTGATGTTGAGACACTTACCAGGTGATAATGTTTGTCCATTGGCGTGGCAAGAGCATCTTGTTGTTTCTGAAGTTGTGGGAGTTACTGTTACTGTTGTTGCAGTTTCAGATGGAGTTGTAGTAGGCGCTGTAGTGGTGTGACATTTGCCTGTGTACTTCACAATCTCACAGCTCTTGGTACAGAGTGTAAAGTTACACAGGTCTGATTTACCTACAGAAGTCACCACTGCCTGTCCTGGAAGACAAAAGGCATGAAAAGTATGTCACAGGCATCTCATGATGAGTTCTCACACAGCCACACTAGTTACCGTCCTGTCAATATATAGACGACAGTGGCTGCTATTCTTGGAACCATGAGAAAATAAACATGACTGTGCAATTACCATACATGAAGACGGCACATTTAAATTGTGGGCAAATGTCATGTATGCTCTAACCAGCTATTTGGACAGGAAAATTATTTGTGAGGATATATCGCATTCATTACACTGTTGCTAATGTCCCTGGATATGCTTCATTTACAGAAAGGTTCCAAACAGCAAAAATGCATTTGGCTGATTGTACTGATCCTAATGTAACCTAGATATGGCATCATTGCATTTCAGGTGTTTGCCCTCGAATTTGTTCGCTCTGTTGCTCATCTCTGTAGTTATGCTAAAAAAAAATTCAAACTGCATAAAAAAAATTGCAAGCTCTTCCACAAAATCAGAATATGTCATCCTGCAAGGGAAAACTTGGCATGGTTTAAAAACTATGAAATCTGAAGTCAATATTGCCACTGTCCAATACATGTGGTAAATGTCTGAGATAAGATATAAATGGTGTGGTGTTGTCAGACAAGAAAAAAATGTCAGAAGATTAAGCAAAGCACTGAAGCTCTAGAGGAGAGTGAAAATTCTAACATTCTCCTTTCCTTTCCAAAAAAGAACCAGGACATTTAAAGCTTCGTTCAGCATTGCAGAAAGCTGAGATAATTGATGAAACAAAAAAGATGAGATCTTCCTAAAAATTATAAACAATCCTATTCTGCAAGACAAGATTTGGCATGGAACATTGCAATCAGAAATCAACACAGGCTGATTGATGAGGTAAACGGGTGTGGCAAACATCTAAATGGTGCGTACAAATGGTTAGCAAATATAAACAGACAAGTGAGCAAAGGACATTAATGTACGTGCAAATTGAACTTAGTTCCTTTCTTCTTTCACATCCCAAAGAAACAACCACCTGCACGTGTTTGTCCAGCAGAAAAGCAATGACATTTGTTGGATGAAATGAAACAAGGTAAGAAAGTTTCCACTTTCTGCAACTGCCAAGAACAACCCATTCACAATGTTGGAATTACCAGTTTAGGGCGCATTCTTGATCACTGTTCTGGGAGGTTGATGGAGACACACATCAGACAAGATTCCCAGCTTGCCTATGCAATTTGTCATGGTACACGATTTCATTGATGTTGAGACACTTACCAGGTGATAATGTTTGTCCATTGGCGTGGCAAGAGCATCTTGTTGTTTCTGTAGTTGTGGGAGTTACTGTTACTGTAGTTGCAGTTTCAGATGGAGTTGTAGTAGGCACTGTAGTGGTGTGACATTTGCCTGTGTACTTCACAATCTCACAGCTCTTGGTACAGAGCGTAAAGTTACACAGGTCTGAATTACCTACAGAAGTCACCACTGCCTGTCCTGGAAGACAAAAATCATGAAAATGATGTTCCAGGCATCTCACGACAGCTTGTCAATCTGCCACTGTATTGATCTTTGTTTCAATATAGTCACGACAGTGGCTCCTCTTCTGAAACTACGTGTTTTTGTTTTGGAATGGACAAGTATATTTTAACTAGCATTCTTCGCTGACCAATGATTAATCAGAACTTATCACATTCACTACGTTGGAATTGCCAAATGAGTATCCATCAGAGATAACATGGACTCAGCTCAGAGATTTGCACTGACTTCATTGACCCTGCTGTCTCTCCACACAGGTTGGCAGACCACCTGCTGAATTTTTCCAGCAAATTCACTGTTGTTTTCTGATTTCAAGCATCCACAGTCAAGGGGGTTTTCTCCCATTCCCAGACTTCTTGTGTAACTCAACATGATACCAGTTTTCATTTCACCTGGTGCACTTACCAGGTGATAATGTTTGTCCGTTGGCGTGGCAAGAGCATCTTGTTGTTTCTGTAGTTGTGGGAGTTACTGTTACTGTTGTTGCAGTTTCAGATGGAGTTGTAGTAGGCGCTGTAGTGGTGTGACATTTGCCTGTGTACTTCACAATCTCACAGCTCTTGGTACAGAGTGTAAAGTTACACAGGTCTGATTTACCTAGAGAAGTCACCACTGCCTGTCCTGGAAGACAAAAGGCATGAAAATTATGTCACAGGCATCTCATGATGAGTTCTCACACAGCCACACTATTTACCTTCCTGTCAATATATAGACGACAGTGGCTGCTGTTCTTGGAACCATGAGAAAATAAACATGACTGTGCAATTACCATACATGAAGACGACACATTAAAATTATGGGCAAATGTCATGTATGCTCTAACTAGCTAATTTGACAGGAAAATTATTTGTGAGGATATATCGCATTCATTACACTGTTGCTAATGTCCCTGGATATGCTTCATTTACAGAAAGGTTCCAAACAGCAAAAATGCATTTGGCTGATTGTACTGACCCTAATGTAACCTAGATATAGCATCATTGCATTTCAGGTGTTTGCCCTTGAATTTGTTCGATCTGTTGCTCATCTCTGTAGTTATGCTCAAAGAAAATAAAACTGCTTGAAAAAATATTGCAAGCTCTTCCTCAAAATCAGAATATGTCATCCTGCAAGGGAAAACTTGGCATGGTTTAAAAACTATGAAATCTGAAGTCAATATTGCCACTGTCCAGTAGATGTGGTAAATGGCTGAGATAAGATATAAATGGTGTGGTGTCGTCAGACAAGAACAAAATGTCAGAAGATTAAACAGAGCACTGAAGCTCTAGAGGAGAGTGAAAATTCTAACATTCTCCTTTCCTTTCCAAAAAAGAACCAGGACATTTAAAGCTTCGTTCAGCATTGCAGAAAGCTGAGATAATTGATGAAACAAAAAAGATGAGATCTTCCTAAAAATTACAAACAATCATATTCTGCAAGACAAGATTTGGCATGGAACATTGCAATCAGAAATCAACACAGGCTGATTGATGAGGTAAATGGGTGTGGCAAACATCTCAATGGTGCGTACGAATGGTTAGCAGACATAAACAGACAAATGAGCAAAGGACATTAATGTACGTGCAAATTGAACTTAGTTCCTTTCTTCTTTCACATCCCAAATGAACAACTACCTGCACATGTTCGTCCAGCAGAAAAGCAATGACATTTGTTGGATGAAATGAAACAAGGTAAGAAAGTTTCCACTTTCTGCAACTGCCAAGAACAAACCCATTCACAATGTTGGAATTACCAGTTTAGGGCGCATTCTTGATCACTGTTCTGGGAGGTTGATGGAGACACACATCAGACAAGATTCCCAGCTTGCCTATGCAATTTGTCATGGTACAAGATTTTATTTGTGTTGATACACTTACCAGGTGATAATGTTTGTCCATTGGCGTGGCAAGAGCATCTTGTTGTTTCTGTAGTTGTGGGAGTTACTGTTACTGTTGTTGCAGTTTCAGATGGAGTTGTAGTAGGCGCTGTAGTGGTGTGACATTTGCCTGTGTACTTCACAATCTCACAGCTCTTGGTACAGAGTGTAAAGTTACACAGGTCTGATTTACCTACAGAAGTCACCACTGCCTGTCCTGGAAGACAAAAGGCATGAAAATTATGTCACAGGCATCTCATGATGAGTTCTCACACAGCCACACCATTTACCTTCCTGTCAATATATAGACGACAGTGGCTGCTGTTCTTGGAACCATGAGAAAATAAACATGACTGTGCAATTACCATACATGAAGACGACACATTAAAATTATGGGCAAATGTCATGTATGCTCTAACTAGCTAATTTGACAGGAAAATTATTTGTGAGGATATATCGCATTCATTACACTGTTGCTAATGTCCCTGGAGATGCTTCATTTCCAGAAAGGTTCCAAACAGCAAAAATGCATTTGGCTGATTGTGCTGACCCTAATGTAACCTAGATATAGCATCATTGCATTTCAGGCGTTTGCCCTTGAATTTGTTCGATCTGTTGCTCATCTCTGTAGTTATGCTCAAAGAAAATAAAACTGCATGAAAAAATATTGCAAGCTCTTCCTCAAAATCAGAATATGTCATCCTGCAAGGGAAACCTTGGCATTGTTTAAAAACTATGAAATCTGAAGTCAATATTGCCACTGTCCAGTAGATGTGGTAAATGGCTGAGATAAGATATAAATGGTGTGGTGTCGTCAGACAAGAAAAAAATGTCAGAAGATTAAGCAGAGCACTGAAGCTCTAGAGGAGAGTGAAAATTCTAACATTCTCCTTTCCTTTCCAAAAAAGAACCAGGACATTTAAAGCTTCGTTCAGCATTGCAGAAAGCTGAGATAATTGATGAAACAAAAAAGATGAGATCTTCCTAAAAACTATAAACAATCATATTCTGCAAGACAAGATTTGGCATGGAACATTGCAATCAGAAATCAACACAGGCTGATTGATGAGGTAAATGGGTGTGGCAAACATCTAAATGGTGCGTACGAATGGTTAGCAAATATAAACAGACAAGTGAGCAAAGGACATTAATGTACGTGCAAATTGAATTTAGTTCCTTTCTTCTTTCACATCCCAAAGAAACAACCACCTGCATGTGTTTGTCCAGCAGAAAAGCAATGACATTTGTTGGATGAAATGAAACAAGGCAAGAAAGTTTCCACTTTGTGCAACTGCCAAGAACAACCCATTCACAATGTTGGAATTACCAGTTTAGGGCGCATTCTTGATCACTGTTCTGGGAGGTTGATGGAGACACACCTCAGACAAGATTCCCAGCTTGCCTATGCAATTTGTCATGGTACACGATTTCATTAATGTTGAGACACTTACCAGGTGATAATGTTTGTCCATTGGCGTGGCAAGAGCATCTTGTTGTTTCTGTAGTTGTGGGAGTTACTGTTACTGTTGTTGCAGTTTCAGATGGAGTTGTAGTAGGCGCTGTAGTGGTGTGACATTTGCCTGTGTACTTCACAATCTCACAGCTCTTGGTACAGAGTGTAAAGTTACACAGGTCTGATTTACCTACAGAAGTCACCACTGCCTGTCCTGGAAGACAAAAGGCATGAAAAGTATGTCACAGGCATCTCATGATGAGTTCTCACACAGCCACACTAGTTACCGTCCTGTCAATATATAGACGACAGTGGCTGCTATTCTTGGAACCATGAGAAAATAAACATGACTGTGCAATTACCATACATGAAGACGGCACATTTAAATTGTGGGCAAATGTCATGTATGCTCTAACCAGCTATTTGGACAGGAAAATTATTTGTGAGGATATATCGCATTCATTACACTGTTGCTAATGTCCCTGGATATGCTTCATTTACAGAAAGGTTCCAAACAGCAAAAATGCATTTGGCTGATTGTACTGATCCTAATGTAACCTAGATATGGCATCATTGCATTTCAGGTGTTTGCCCTCGAATTTGTTCGCTCTGTTGCTCATCTCTGTAGTTATGCTAAAAAAAAATTCAAACTGCATAAAAAAAATTGCAAGCTCTTCCACAAAATCAGAATATGTCATCCTGCAAGGGAAAACTTGGCATGGTTTAAAAACTATGAAATCTGAAGTCAATATTGCCACTGTCCAATACATGTGGTAAATGTCTGAGATAAGATATAAATGGTGTGGTGTTGTCAGACAAGAAAAAAATGTCAGAAGATTAAGCAGAGCACTGAAGCTCTAGAGGAGAGTGAAAATTCTAACATTCTCCTTTCCTTTCCAAAAAAGAACCAGGACATTTAAAGCTTCGTTCAGCATTGCAGAAAGCTGAGATAATTGATGAAACAAAAAAGATGAGATCTTCCTAAAAATTATAAACAATCCTATTCTGCAAGACAAGATTTGGCATGGAACATTGCAATCAGAAATCAACACAGGCTGATTGATGAGGTAAACGGGTGTGGCAAACATCTAAATGGTGCGTACAAATGGTTAGCAAATATAAACAGACAAGTGAGCAAAGGACATTAATGTACGTGCAAATTGAACTTAGTTCCTTTCTTCTTTCACATCCCAAAGAAACAACCACCTGCACGTGTTTGTCCAGCAGAAAAGCAATGACATTTGTTGGATGAAATGAAACAAGGTAAGAAAGTTTCCACTTTCTGCAACTGCCAAGAACAACCCATTCACAATGTTGGAATTACCAGTTTAGGGCGCATTCTTGATCACTGTTCTGGGAGGTTGATGGAGACACACATCAGACAAGATTCCCAGCTTGCCTATGCAATTTGTCATGGTACACGATTTCATTGATGTTGAGACACTTACCAGGTGATAATGTTTGTCCATTGGCGTGGCAAGAGCATCTTGTTGTTTCTGTAGTTGTGGGAGTTACTGTTACTGTAGTTGCAGTTTCAGATGGAGTTGTAGTAGGCACTGTAGTGGTGTGACATTTGCCTGTGTACTTCACAATCTCACAGCTCTTGGTACAGAGCGTAAAGTTACACAGGTCTGAATTACCTACAGAAGTCACCACTGCCTGTCCTGGAAGACAAAAATCATGAAAATGATGTTCCAGGCATCTCACGACAGCTTGTCAATCTGCCACTGTATTGATCTTTGTTTCAATATAGTCACGACAGTGGCTCCTCTTCTGAAACTACGTGTTTTTGTTTTGGAATGGACAAGTATATTTTAACTAGCATTCTTCGCTGACCAATGATTAATCAGAACTTATCACATTCACTACGTTGGAATTGCCAAATGAGTATCCATCAGAGATAACATGGACTCAGCTCAGAGATTTGCACTGACTTCATTGACCCTGCTGTCTCTCCACACAGGTTGGCAGACCACCTGCTGAATTTTTCCAGCAAATTCACTGTTGTTTTCTGATTTCAAGCATCCACAGTCAAGGGGGTTTTCTCCCATTCCCAGACTTCTTGTGTAACTCAACATGATACCAGTTTTCATTTCACCTGGTGCACTTACCAGGTGATAATGTTTGTCCGTTGGCGTGGCAAGAGCATCTTGTTGTTTCTGTAGTTGTGGGAGTTACTGTTACTGTTGTTGCAGTTTCAGATGGAGTTGTAGTAGGCGCTGTAGTGGTGTGACATTTGCCTGTGTACTTCACAATCTCACAGCTCTTGGTACAGAGTGTAAAGTTACACAGGTCTGATTTACCTAGAGAAGTCACCACTGCCTGTCCTGGAAGACAAAAGGCATGAAAATTATGTCACAGGCATCTCATGATGAGTTCTCACACAGCCACACTATTTACCTTCCTGTCAATATATAGACGACAGTGGCTGCTGTTCTTGGAACCATGAGAAAATAAACATGACTGTGCAATTACCATACATGAAGACGACACATTAAAATTATGGGCAAATGTCATGTATGCTCTAACTAGCTAATTTGACAGGAAAATTATTTGTGAGGATATATCGCATTCATTACACTGTTGCTAATGTCCCTGGATATGCTTCATTTACAGAAAGGTTCCAAACAGCAAAAATGCATTTGGCTGATTGTACTGACCCTAATGTAACCTAGATATAGCATCATTGCATTTCAGGTGTTTGCCCTTGAATTTGTTCGATCTGTTGCTCATCTCTGTAGTTATGCTCAAAGAAAATAAAACTGCTTGAAAAAATATTGCAAGCTCTTCCTCAAAATCAGAATATGTCATCCTGCAAGGGAAAACTTGGCATGGTTTAAAAACTATGAAATCTGAAGTCAATATTGCCACTGTCCAGTAGATGTGGTAAATGGCTGAGATAAGATATAAATGGTGTGGTGTCGTCAGACAAGAACAAAATGTCAGAAGATTAAACAGAGCACTGAAGCTCTAGAGGAGAGTGAAAATTCTAACATTCTCCTTTCCTTTCCAAAAAAGAACCAGGACATTTAAAGCTTCGTTCAGCATTGCAGAAAGCTGAGATAATTGATGAAACAAAAAAGATGAGATCTTCCTAAAAATTACAAACAATCATATTCTGCAAGACAAGATTTGGCATGGAACATTGCAATCAGAAATCAACACAGGCTGATTGATGAGGTAAATGGGTGTGGCAAACATCTCAATGGTGCGTACGAATGGTTAGCAGACATAAACAGACAAATGAGCAAAGGACATTAATGTACGTGCAAATTGAACTTAGTTCCTTTCTTCTTTCACATCCCAAATGAACAACTACCTGCACATGTTCGTCCAGCAGAAAAGCAATGACATTTGTTGGATGAAATGAAACAAGGTAAGAAAGTTTCCACTTTCTGCAACTGCCAAGAACAAACCCATTCACAATGTTGGAATTACCAGTTTAGGGCGCATTCTTGATCACTGTTCTGGGAGGTTGATGGAGACACACATCAGACAAGATTCCCAGCTTGCCTATGCAATTTGTCATGGTACAAGATTTTATTTGTGTTGATACACTTACCAGGTGATAATGTTTGTCCATTGGCGTGGCAAGAGCATCTTGTTGTTTCTGTAGTTGTGGGAGTTACTGTTACTGTTGTTGCAGTTTCAGATGGAGTTGTAGTAGGCGCTGTAGTGGTGTGACATTTGCCTGTGTACTTCACAATCTCACAGCTCTTGGTACAGAGTGTAAAGTTACACAGGTCTGATTTACCTACAGAAGTCACCACTGCCTGTCCTGGAAGACAAAAGGCATGAAAATTATGTCACAGGCATCTCATGATGAGTTCTCACACAGCCACACCATTTACCTTCCTGTCAATATATAGACGACAGTGGCTGCTGTTCTTGGAACCATGAGAAAATAAACATGACTGTGCAATTACCATACATGAAGACGACACATTAAAATTATGGGCAAATGTCATGTATGCTCTAACTAGCTAATTTGACAGGAAAATTATTTGTGAGGATATATCGCATTCATTACACTGTTGCTAATGTCCCTGGAGATGCTTCATTTCCAGAAAGGTTCCAAACAGCAAAAATGCATTTGGCTGATTGTGCTGACCCTAATGTAACCTAGATATAGCATCATTGCATTTCAGGCGTTTGCCCTTGAATTTGTTCGATCTGTTGCTCATCTCTGTAGTTATGCTCAAAGAAAATAAAACTGCATGAAAAAATATTGCAAGCTCTTCCTCAAAATCAGAATATGTCATCCTGCAAGGGAAACCTTGGCATTGTTTAAAAACTATGAAATCTGAAGTCAATATTGCCACTGTCCAGTAGATGTGGTAAATGGCTGAGATAAGATATAAATGGTGTGGTGTCGTCAGACAAAAAAAAAGTCAGAAGATTAAGCAGAGCACTGAAGCTCTAGAGGAGAGTGAAAATTCTAACATTCTCCTTTCCTTTCCAAAAAAGAACCAGGACATTTAAAGCTTCGTTCAGCATTGCAGAAAGCTGAGATAATTGATGAAACAAAAAAGATGAGATCTTCCTAAAAACTATAAACAATCATATTCTGCAAGACAAGATTTGGCATGGAACATTGCAATCAGAAATCAACACAGGCTGATTGATGAGGTAAATGGGTGTGGCAAACATCTAAATGGTGCGTACGAATGGTTAGCAAATATAAACAGACAAGTGAGCAAAGGACATTAATGTACGTGCAAATTGAATTTAGTTCCTTTCTTCTTTCACATCCCAAAGAAACAACCACCTGCATGTGTTTGTCCAGCAGAAAAGCAATGACATTTGTTGGATGAAATGAAACAAGGCAAGAAAGTTTCCACTTTGTGCAACTGCCAAGAACAACCCATTCACAATGTTGGAATTACCAGTTTAGGGCGCATTCTTGATCACTGTTCTGGGAGGTTGATGGAGACACACCTCAGACAAGATTCCCAGCTTGCCTATGCAATTTGTCATGGTACACGATTTCATTAATGTTGAGACACTTACCAGGTGATAATGTTTGTCCATTGGCGTGGCAAGAGCATCTTGTTGTTTCTGTAGTTGTGGGAGTTACTGTTACTGTTGTTGCAGTTTCAGATGGAGTTGTAGTAGGCGCTGTAGTGGTGTGACATTTGCCTGTGTACTTCACAATCTCACAGCTCTTGGTACAGAGTGTAAAGTTACACAGGTCTGATTTACCTACAGAAGTCACCACTGCCTGTCCTGGAAGACAAAAGTCATGAAAAGTATGTCACAGGCATCTCATGATGAGTTCTCACACAGCCACACTAGTTACCGTCCTGTCAATATATAGACGACAGTGGCTGCTATTCTTGGAACCATGAGAAAATAAACATGACTGTGCAATTACCATACATGAAGACGGCACATTTAAATTATGGGCAAATGTCATGTATGCTCAAACCAGCTATTTGGACAGGAAAATTATTTGTGAGGATATATCGCATTCATTACACTGTTGCTAATGTCCCTGGATATGCTTCATTTACAGAAAGGTTCCAAACAGCAAAAATGCATTTGGCTGATTGTACTGATCCTAACGTAACCTAGATATGGCATCATTGCATTTCAGGTGTTTGCCCTCGAATTTGTTCGCTCTGTTGCTCATCTCTGTAGTTATGCTAAAAAAAAATTCAAACTGCATAAAAAAAATTGCAAGCTCTTCCACAAAATCAGAATATGTCATCCTGCAAGGGAAAACTTGGCATGGTTTAAAAACTATGAAATCTGAAGTCAATATTGCCACTGTCCAATACATGTGGTAAATGTCTGAGATAAAATATAAATGGTGTGGTGTCGTCAGACAAGAAAAAAATGTCAGAAGATTAAACAGAGCACTGAAGCTCCAGAGGAGAGTGAAAATTCTAACATTCTCCTTTCCTTTCCAAAAAAGAACCAGGACATTTAAAGCTTCGTTCAGCATTGCAGAAAGCTGAGATAATTGATGAAACAAAAAAGATGAGATCTTCCTAAAAATTATAAACAATCCTATTCTGCAAGACAAGATTTGGCATGGAACATTGCAATCAGAAATCAACACAGGCTGATTGATGAGGTAAACGGGTGTGGCAAACATCTAAATGGTGCGTACAAATGGTTAGCAAATATAAACAGACAAGTGAGCAAAGGACATTAATGTACGTGCAAATTGAACTTAGTTCCTTTCTTCTTTCACATCCCAAAGAAACAACCACCTGCACGTGTTTGTCCAGCAGAAAAGCAATGACATTTGTTGGATGAAATGAAACAAGGTAAGAAAGTTTCCACTTTCTGCAACTGCCAAGAACAACCCATTCACAATGTTGGAATTACCAGTTTAGGGCGCATTCTTGATCACTGTTCTGGGAGGTTGATGGAGACACACATCAGACAAGATTCCCAGCTTGCCTATGCAATTTGTCATGGTACACGATTTCATTGATGTTGAGACACTTACCAGGTGATAATGTTTGTCCATTGGCGTGGCAAGAGCATCTTGTTGTTTCTGTAGTTGTGGGAGTTACTGTTACTGTAGTTGCAGTTTCAGATGGAGTTGTAGTAGGCACTGTAGTGGTGTGACATTTGCCTGTGTACTTCACAATCTCACAGCTCTTGGTACAGAGCGTAAAGTTACACAGGTCTGAATTACCTACAGAAGTCACCACTGCCTGTCCTGGAAGACAAAAATCATGAAAATGATGTTCCAGGCATCTCACGACAGCTTGTCAATCTGCCACTGTATTGATCTTTGTTTCAATATAGTCACGACAGTGGCTCCTCTTCTGAAACTACGTGTTTTTGTTTTGGAATGGACAAGTATATTTTAACTAGCATTCTTCGCTGACCAATGATTAATCAGAACCTATCACATTCACTACGTTGGAATTGCCAAATGAGTATCCATCAGAGATAACATGGACTCAGCTCAGAGATTTGCACTGACTTCATTGACCCTGCTGTCTCTCCACACAGGTTGGCAGACCACCTGCTGAATTTTTCCAGCAAATTCACTGTTGTTTTCTGATTTCAAGCATCCACAGTCAAGGGGGTTTTCTCCCATTCCCAGACTTCTTGTGTAACTCAACATGATACCAGTTTTCATTTCACCTGGTGCACTTACCAGGTGATAATGTTTGTCCGTTGGCGTGGCAAGAGCATCTTGTTGTTTCTGTAGTTGTGGGAGTTACTGTTACTGTTGTTGCAGTTTCAGATGGAGTTGTAGTAGGCGCTGTAGTGGTGTGACATTTGCCTGTGTACTTCACAATCTCACAGCTCTTGGTACAGAGTGTAAAGTTACACAGGTCTGATTTACCTACAGAAGTCACCACTGCCTGTCCTGGAAGACAAAAGGCATGAAAATTATGTCACAGGCATCTCATGATGAGTTCTCACACAGCCACACTATTTACCTTCCTGTCAATATATAGACGACAGTGGCTGCTGTTCTTGGAACCATGAGAAAATAAACATGACTGTGCAATAATCAGGCATGAGGACGACGCGTTAAAATTACGGGTAAATCTTATGTATGTTTTCACCAGCTATTTTGGCAGGAAAATAATTCGTGAGGACATATTGCATTCATTACACTTCTGTCAACATTGTTGCTAAAGTCCCTGGATGTGCTTCACTTACAAATAGGTAGAACAGGTTCCAATCAGCAAAAATGCATTTGGCTGATTGTACTGACCCTAATGTAAATTGGATATGGCATAAATGCATTTGTGTTGACTGCCCTTAAATTTATTCACCATGTTGCTCATCCCTGTAGTAAAGCTAAAAGACTTTCACACTGCACCCGTAATTCGTGGAAGGTCCTCATGGAGACCAGATGAATGTTATTCTGCAAAACAAGAGTTCGCATGAAAGTGTGAAGTCAATGTGATAGCTGACAGACTTTTGTGGCAAATGGGTTTTGGTAGAGATGTTGGTGTGTGTCATACTACTGGTGAATTGGAGCAAAACAGAGGAGCTACAGTGTATCCTTCCTACAACTTGTATTATTTCAGTTTCCAAAAAAAAACACATGGAAATGATTGCCAGTGCGTAAACATTGGTATTTAATTCCCTCAAGCAATATTGCATTGAAACAGACTCTTCAGTCCATGCCAAACATGTTCCCAAACGAAACTCATGCCATGTCTCTGCATGTGGCCCATATTCCCCTCTACCCTTTGCTATTCATGTACTTATCTAATTGTCTTTTAACCACTTTAATTGTTTCTACTTCCACACCTTCCTCTGTCAATGCATTCAACACACACTTCCCCTGATGTCCTTTTTAAATCTTTCTCCTCTCACCTTAAAAATATGCCCCCTATCCCCACCCTAGGGAATTCTCCCACCCTAGGGAAAAACCTTTATCGGTGAGAGGGCCAAAACATAAAATGGACTTAAGGGGTAACTTTTTCATGCAGAGGGTTGTGTGTATATGGAAAGAGCTGCCAGAGGACGTGGTGGAGGCTGGTACAATTGCAGCATTTAAAAGGCATCAGGATGGGTGTATGAATAGGAAAGGTTTCGAGGTATATGGGCCAAGTGCTGGCAAAGGGGACTAGATTAGGTTAGGTTATCTGGTCAGCTTGGACAAGTTGGACGAAAGGTCTGTTTCTGTGCAGTATTTCTTTATGACTCTATTCTCCTTGACTGTGTCCCTCCTGATTTTCTATACTTTTCAAAGGCCATCAATCAACCTCCTATACTACACTGAAACAAGTCCCAGCCTATCCCGCCTATTTTTATAACTCAAGTATTCCATTCCTGGCAACATCCTATTAAATCTTTTCATACCTCTCTCCAATTTAGTATTACCTTTTCTATAATAGGGTGACCAGAACTGCACACACAACTCCAGAAGAGACCTCACCAACATCCTGTACAACCTCAACTCCTACACTCAAAGGTCTAAGCAATGAGGGCAAGTGTGCTAAATGCCTTCTTAACCATCCTGTCTATCTGTGACACAAATTTTGAAGTATTATAGACCTGAATCCTTCGATCTCTCTGTTCTACAACACTGCTCAAGGACCTACCATTAATTGTATAGCTCCTGCCCTTGTTTGTTTTACTAAAATACAATACCTCACATTTATCCAAATTGAAGTTCACCTGCCATTTCTCAGCATTTTGATCCAATTGATAAAGATCACTTTGTCATGAAAAGAATGTAGAAAATCTTCAACTTAGCCTCTCAAAATGTATGACCTTACACTTATCCAGATTAAACTCCACCTGCCATTTCCTTGCCATCTTTTCCAACTGATCTATATCCTGTTGTAATCTTGGACAACTTTCCTTACTATCCATGACTCCACCAATTTTCATGGCATTTGCAAACTTACCAACTACACTACCTACATGTTTATTCAAATAATTTCTACATATTACAAGCTATAAATGTCACAGCAGCCCCTTGCAACACATTTTCAATGACCAAGTGAACTTTGTATCCAACTTTCTAATTCACTGAAGATTTCATATGACTTAATCTTCTGGACCAAGCTTACCATGACAGACCATGTAAAATGCTTTTATAAAGTTCATACAGACAACAGCCACTGCCTGACCCTCATCAATGCTGAATTTCTCTCATAAGTCTATTTTTCTTCAAATGTGAGTAAATCCTGTCCAATAATTTCCTACAATTTAAGTAAGGCTCACCTGCCTTAATGTTTTCCAAGACAGCCAACACCTACTGCTGCTTCATATTGACATGCCCGAGAATATCAATATTTCCTCCCTAATCCTCCCATCATCTATGTCCTTCTCCTTGGTGAATTACTCATTAAGGCCTTACCCACTTCTTCTGAATCCACACAAGAGTGTATGTATGTCTAAAATGTCTTGGTGTTCTCCTTAATCCTTCATGGCCCCTTTTAGCCCTCCTATTTCTTTGTCAAGTTATTGCTTTGTTTATATTCTTCCAGGGCTTTGCCTGATTTCAGTTTCTGAAATATTACATTTGCTTCCTTTTCTTTTTTGATTAAACTTTCAATTTCTCTTGTCATACAGGATTCCCGAATCTTGTCACTCTTATATTTTAGCCTCACAGGAATATACTGGTTTTTAACTTGGATTAACTAGGTTCTAAAACACTCACACTTGTCATGAGGGGATTTACCCTCAAACAATCGCTCCAATCTAATTTCTCCATTTCCTGTCTAATACGGTTATAATTTGCTTTCCCCCAATTTAGCCCAAGAACCATAAAGCTATAAAGTCATAGAATTATACAGCACAGAAACAGACCATTTGGTCCAACTCGTCCATGCTGACCAGACATTCTAAACTTATTGAGTCCCAATTGCTAGCATTTGGCCCATATCCCTCTAAATCCTTCCTATTCATATACATTTCAGATACCTTTTCAATTGTACCAACCTCAATCACTTGATCTGGCAGCTCATTCTATACATGCACCACTCTCTGCATAAAAAGTTGCCCCAAAGGATCCTTCTAAATCTTTCTCCTCTTCTTAAATCATTACCCACTAGTTTTAAACTCCCAAACCCTAAAAAGATCTTGGCTATTCACTCTATATGTGTCTCTCATTGCTTTATAAACCTCAATAAAATTACGCCTCTGACACTCCAAGAAAAGAAAACCCAACCTATTCAATCTCCCCCCATAGCTAAAATCCACTAATCTCAGCAACATCCTTGTAAGTCTTTTTGAACTCTTTCAAGTTTTTTAAAAAATCTTTCCTATAGCAGGGAGTCCAGTACTGAATGCAGTATTCTAAAACTGGCCTCACCAATGTCTTGTACAGCCACAATACAACCTCTCAATCGGAAACTCAATGAAGGCAAGTGTACCAAATGCTTTCTTCACCACCAATTTCAAGGAACTATACACGTGCATCTCTAGTTCTCTTGGTTCGGCACTACTCCCCAGGACCTTACCATCAAGTGTGTAAGTCCTGCCCTGGTATGCCCCGCCAAAATGCTATACTTCACATTTATCTGAAATAAACTCCATCTGCAACTCCTTGGTTCATTGACCTATCTGATCAAGGTCCTGTTGTACTCTGAGATAACCTTTTTCACCATCCACTATACCATCAATTTTGGTGATATGCACAAACTCACTAACCATACTTCCAGTATTCACATCCAAATCATTTATATAAACGGTGAAATGCAGTAGACCCAGCACCAATCCTTGCTGCACACTGCAGGTCACAGGTCACCAGTTTGAAAAACAATTCCACCACCACCCTCCATCTTTGATCTTCAAAATAATTTTGTATCCAATTGGCTAATTGCTTCTGGATTCCATATGATCTAACTTTGCTAATTAGTCTATCATGTGGAAACGTGTGAAATGTCTTATTGAAGTTTATATAGACAACATCTACTGCTTTGCCTTCAACAATCCTCTTTGTAACCTCTTCAAAAAACTTAACCAAGTTAGTGAGATGCAATTTCCCATGCACGAAGCCATGTTGACTATCCTACATGATTTCCCAAAACAAAACCAGTCTCATTCTTATCCGTAACCATCCTAAAACATACAGAATTAATCATCATTGTTCCCAAAATGCTCCCCCACAGAATACAGACTCATTCTCCATTACAAGGTCTAAAATGGCCTCTTCCCTCGTTGGACTAACTACGTTGTTTAAAAGAAACCCACCTGGATATACCTAACAAATTTCATTCCATCTAAGCCCCAACTGGCACTAGGGGAATTCCAGTTAATAGTGGGGAAGTTAAAATCACCTATTACCACAATACTATGCAAATAGATGCCAATTCATCTCAGCTTTGAAATTGTTTTCCAAACCTATGTTGAAGACATGTCACTGGAAAATATCAGAATGTTAAGTTTAAATGCAAGCAATTCGCCAAGCTTATGCGGAATATTTAATAAGAACAGCTTTGCAATGCTATGGTGAGGACTCAGATTTTGTACTAATATTAAAAATGAATAACTACAGCTAATTGTGAAACACATTAGAGATAAGTATCATATAAAAGATACATATCATACATCAGCCAAAAGTGCAGAATGAGGTTTGGCCGAATGCTCAGTAATGCATTAGATTGTTGAAACAGCTGAGTACTGAGGAAAACACTGCTTGATTAATAGTGCTGGAGATTGTATCTCTTCTCTGAATTGCATATAAACTGTTTACATTGAATAATTAGGTTTCAAGTGCCTGCAGTTTTTGTTATTGGTATTTTAATGGTGATGTTTATTACCCTGTGTTAAAGAAATGTGGAATGGCATCAAGGAAAGCATTTTATTTTAACATATATTGTTGGGGTAGAATTCACCCTCTATGCATTATATAGTAATTAAATGGGAATGTGAGTGCCACAACTGGTTTTGGGGCATGAGGGTATATTGGGGTAGATATGGGGAATACTTTAGATCTGATTATATGCAGAATACCTCTTGGACTTAGCTTTCAAAAGGTTCTTTTATGCAGACCAAGGTTCATAGCACCTCTAAGGCTGTAGTGAACCATGACTCTTTGGAAAGCTGGCTCGACTTCATGAAAATTGAAGCAGACTTGGAAATGCCTCTCCCTGAAATGAAGCTGGTCAGGTTGGAAGTGCAATGTGTGGACTCCTGTCTTGAACTTCCTTGCATTTCGCTCATTGGATATGAGTATAAATTCAAGTGACAAATTCAGCAGAGGTCAAATAAAAGGGAGACAGACCTCTGGAGAGGAGAATATATTGAGCAAAAGTCCAATATTTAATTATGCACCTATTTGGAAGATACATGCTGGCTAGATAGTGAAAATAATACAGCACTTAGATAGAATATGGCATTAAAAAGCTGAAATGGTTAACCTGACAAAGGACTAATGAACAGCAGAGAGAGGGGTACTAGAGACCAAAAGGAGGAAAACAGATTAAAGAAGTTATTTGAAAGGGCATTGAAGTAGTATTTCTAAATAACTTCAATTAATCTGAATAGAATTTTTTAGTCACCTATTTAAAGTAATTAAAATAGCAAATATTAATCACTTACCAGGTGACAGCATTTGCCCATTTATTTGACATGAACAAACTGTTGTTGGTGAGGTTGTAGTGAATGTTGTTTCACTTTGTTCTGATGTCACTTTAGTTTTTGCAGCAGTTGTAGTTGGGAAGATGATGGTTGTTGCAGAAGAAGTAGTCAATGTTGCAGTGGTTGTTAGGGAGACTGTTGATGGTGAGGAAGTAGTGGATGTTGTTGGGATGACTTTGGTTTTTGATACTGAGGAAATAGTTGATGTTGGTTGGCTTGTTTCTGAGGTGCTGATAGTAGTTTTTGTGCTCAGTGAAGTGGTTGTTGCTCTAGTTGTTGTTTTGGTATACTTCAATGGTGCTGTCACAGGAGGAGATAGTTTAGTTGATGCTGAAGAAGAACTAGACATTGTTGTAGTTGTGGGGATGGCCGTGGATGTTACTGCTGAGGAGGAAGACAATGTTGTAGATGTTGTGGGGATAACTGTAGCTGATGACACAGAAAAGGTCGATGGTTTTGTTGTCTTAGTGGTGCCTGATGATGTTTTTAAGGGAAGGGTCAATAGTGTAGTTGTGGTAAAGGTATTTTCTGAGGAAGAAGTTGACAATGTAGTTGTGGGAATTGTTGTTTCTTCTGAAGAAGAAGTAGATGGTAAAGTTGTTCTGGTAACTGATGTTGTTTTTGAGGAAGAGGTAGATGGTGTAGTTTTTGATGGGATGACTGATTTTTCTGAGGAAGAAGTAGATGATGTAGCTTTTGTAGGGGTGACTGTAACTGAAGATATGGAAGACGTTGATGATGTAGTTGTTGTAGTGGTGAATGATGTTGCTTTTGAGGAGGAGGACAATGGTATACTTGTTGGGATAACTGATTTTTCAGAGGAAAAGGTTGATGATGATGTAGTTGTGGGTGTGATTGTAGTTGAAGATATGGAAGAGGTTGATTGTGTAGTTGATGGCATAACTGTTTTTTCTGAAGAAGTGATCGTAGGTGCAGTTGTTGGGGGGATGAATATAGTAGACGATATGGAAGAGATCAATGGCATAGTTGTTGATGAGGTGACTGTTTTTTCTGAGGGAGAAGTTGATGGCGTGGTTGTTGTGGGGGTGACTGTAGTTGAAGATAAGGAAGAAGTCAATGGTTTATATGTTGAAAGTGTAATTGTTTTTTCTGAAGAAGTGGTTGATGGTGTAGTTGCTGTGGGCATAATCGTTTCTTTGGAAGAAGTGGTTGATGATATAGTTGTTGTGGGAGTCACTGTAGTTGATGTAATAGAAAAGGTTGATGGCGTCTGTTTTGTGTGACTGATTGTTTGTTCTGAGGAAGAGGTAGATGGTGTAGTTGTTGTGGGTGTGACTGTAGTTGAAGATATGAAAGACGTCAATGGTGTAGTTGTTGAGGGCTTAATTGTTTTTTCTGAAGAAGTGGTTGATGATGTAGTTGTTGTGGGTGTAACTGTTTTTTCTGAAGAAATTGTAGATGGTGTAGTTGTTGTTGGAGTGACTGTAGTTGAAAATATGGAAGAGGTCGATAGCGTTGATGGAATGACTGTTTTTTCTGAGGAAGAAGTTAATGATGTAGTTGTCGGTGTGACTATAGTTGAAGATATAGAAGAGGTCAATGGTGTAGATGTTGTTGAAGTGGTTGTAGTTGATGAAATGGGTGTCGTTGTTCTAGGAGTGACTGTTTTTACTGAAGAAATTGTTGATGGTGTACTTGCTGTGAGAGTGACTGTAGTTAATACGATGGAAGAAGCTGATGGTGTTTGAGTTGAAAGCGTAAATGTTCTTTCTGAGGTAGTGGTAGATGGTGTAGTTGTCATAGGAGTGACTGTAGTTGAAGAAATGAAAGATGTTGATGGTGTAGCTGTTGAGGGGGTGACTGTAGTAGAAGAAATAGAAGAGGTCGGTGGTGAAGTTTTTGAGGGTGTAACTGTTTTTTCTGAGGGAGAAGTTGATGGTTGAGGTGTTGTGGGGATGACTGTAGTTGATGACATAGAAGACGGCAATAATGTAGTTGCTGTTGTGGTGAGCGATGTTGTTGAGGCAGTACTCAATGTTGATTGGCTTTGTTCTGATGCAGTTTCAGTGATTTTTGCCATTGTTGTCCTCAATAGAGTAGTTGAAGCTACTGTCTTGCTTGTTAGTGTTGTCTCAGCAATGGTTGTCACACTGACATGGGCTGTCTTTGATGTATTAGATCTTGTAGGGGTAATGGTTGTTGCTGAAAGTATAGTTGTGTGTGCTGTTTCATTCTTCTCTGGCGTATTTTCTGCTGTAGTAAAACTTCTAGTGCTAGATGCAATGGGTGCTGGTGTTGTTTCAAAGGCTAGTGTCGTACTGGGAGTTGTGGAGGTCTTCGGAGTACATGGATAGACTTCTCTGCTTATTGTCCCATTTACACTGCATGTTGCTTTGATGCACCCTCCAATCCCATCCGTTGTATGGTAGATAATATCACCTTCATGGAAGGTTTTGCCATCATAAACACAGACGCATTCTAACATGGAAAATAATAATAGAGAAAAAAAAACAAAGCATTAGAACCTGATGAATCTCTTTCACCAATCTATGAGATCATAGCTGATCTGTGCCAAAGTCACTATAGCCACTTGTGCTCCATAACTTTATATTATCGAAAAGTAATAAAAATATTAATCCCAGGTTACAATTTGTTATTGAACCAGGGTCAACTGTCTTTTGTGGAAAAGACATTCAAACCATTAGCACTTTCCTTTACAAATAAAAATGCTTAACATTGAATCTGAAATATAATAAAATTTTTAGACTAGGTTCCCTCTTCCTGGCAACCTTAGTCTATACAAAGGATATTTCTCTATCTATTTATAAGTTCCCGCTAAAATCTTGATAATTTGATTTTCAAAAAAGGCAGCAGGATCATTCTATGAAATAACTCACAAAAGAAAGAATTATGTAGGAAAGTACATTATGCAGAATGAACATACCTGATTTGTCATAGGTGCACTGTACTTTACTGTTTATACACTTGCTAAGAAAAAAATATACAAGTTACTTACTTTCACAATTTTGGAGTATTTTAGTTTAATAAAACAGTAATTTTATTGAGAAGATTGCTTTTAGTTCTCATCATAGTATAAAACTTAAACACATAATAAATAAGAAAACATGGAATAAAACTGTAATAAGGCAACAAAGAGTACATTATAATAACATAATTGAATGATCTTGAACTGATAATCTATGCTTTAGTTGAATCCTGGGGCATTAACTCACTTAACCACAGAATGTGAAAAATTGACAATTTATATAAAGCAAATAGTCCCCGGTACATTGTAGATTAGCGGTGCTGGAAGAGCACAGCAGTTCAGGCAGCATCCGAGGAGCAGTAAAATCGACGTTTCGGGCAAAAGTATTTCTGATGAAGGGCTTTTGCCTGAAACGTTGATTTTACTGCTCCCCGGATGCTGCCTGAACTGCTGTGCTCTTCCGGCACCACTAATCCAGAATCTGGTTTCCAGCATCTCCAGTCATTGTTTTTACTCGGTACATTGTAACATATCTACAATGTGATGGGTTAAAATGTTCATTTTGGATACAACTAGTGGCAAGGTTTGTGAACTTATCCACACGCCAAAAAACATAAAATGGACTAGCAAGATCAATCAACATTTTACGACAGTTTCTTTGAGAACAAGTTCACTTTATAAAAGGTTGCAACTCTGTTTGTTTAGCTCAAAGTATATTTATCATGAAAACCTTTAATCAGGGTTCAGTTCACCACCAGTAAGTAATCTCATGTAAATAACTCAGAATGACTTTGAGAAGTTAGATCGGATCACAGTAAGAAATTTCTCAGAAAGAAATGGAAGCTTTTGAAATAGACTTGTCCAACCAAAGGCTTGCCAAACTGTAGTTCAAAATGCAGATAAGTATAACGGAATGATTTGCAAGGAACAATTCCTCTGATCAAAGATCATTTCTCTCCCACCTTTGCTCTGAAAATCAGTAGTTTGTCATTGGAGGAGCAGTGAACAGCACAACATGGTAATTTTGCTCAGCCAAAGACATGAAGCAGTGGTGGTGTTGGGATGGCAACTGTGAGCTTTTAAGGGACACTGGCTTAGGAAAGAAGGGAATGAGACTCAGGCTGTTAGGGAGAGGAAGTGACTAAAGATTAGACTAGCAATTGAAAGTGGTTGGGAATGGATGAGTGAAATATAAGTTAGGTTGCTGTAGGGGAGTCTGGTTGGTCATGAAAAGCAGCAGTTGCCAGCGTTAGGGCCTGGAATAGCAAGAATGTTACAATACGACAGAGGAAGCATGTGTTGGTACTTGCACAGCCACTTGTAGTGCTCCTCAGCAATATTAATCAGTAAATCTCCAGGCCTTTATGGGCAATGAGTGCCTTGCTGGGTGAGCATGTGTGTGGAAGTCTCCCTCTCCAAAATCTTCTACGTACCAGGTTGGGAGAAAAAAGAACTTAGGCTAAAAGATAAGCAGCTAATGATCCCATTTTCAAGTGAATTTTGCCAACAATAGCTTGGAGCTTGTAACCCTGGAGGTAAACCAAATTCCCTGTAAGATACTTGGCTTGGCCCCAGCCTCACCCTCTTCCGTAGTGATCAGTACTTGGGATCTAGTCTTTTTGTCTCTCTGGTTTGCTTCTTAATCAAGAAAGCATAGAAAGATTTTAGCACAGCTTTGCTTCTTTTTCAATGGTCATTTTTAATTATCCCTTTGAATGATTAAATTTTTTACTTTGGATTTGTTTCCGTCAACTTAATGTTTACTCTTGTGGCAAACTTTTCTGAAATTTGGTCAGCATATTAAAATAGCCATCCTTCATGCAAAAATGTTGGACAATCCGACATGTCCTGTGGATTTTGTGTGTGCAAGGGAACTTGACTCACGAGAAAGGCCTCTGCAAATAAGCAAAGTTATAGGTAAAGTATAATTCTGATTAAGTTGTGCTGGGATTAGATCAGATTTATTGATGGGATCAGTTTTTGATGCAATATTCTCTAAACAAGTGTAGAGAATTGCAGAAAATTCATCTGTGCTGGATATAATATGCACATAAAACCATATGGCTTTTTTGAGCTAATCTGGGGCAAAAGAAACAGTGCAACCAAATGGAAATGCCTGGGGCTTTGGATAGGGCCTTGAGATGATGCATGAAGTATAGTTGCTATTGAATGTTTTCTGCAATTTTTGAGAAGATTTCTGTTAAGACTGTTCTGTATCAGGGTATTTCTGATAGCTGATGTTAATTATCTATGAGTTTGACCATATATTCATGAAATCTATGTCACAACAAATCCAGATCCTATCACTGCAGAGAGCAGAGACCATTGGGGCATCAGGGACAGTGCAGCTGATAGTCAAGTCACGGGGAAGACTGGAGTTTGGGTGCTCAGTAAAAAGATCGAGATTGGGGAATGTGTACTGTGTCAGGAGTCAAGGATTTGGGAGTCAGGATGGATGGCCTGGAAAAGACAGGAAGATTTGGAAATGAAGGTTGCAGTGCAGAGAAGCATGTTGAGAGGGAGACTAACAATATATTGGGGGAACAGTTAGAAGAATGAGAATAAGATTTGGAGGCAGGTGGGACTAGATTGGGTTGGGATATTTGGTCAGCATGGACAGGTTGGACTGAAGGATCTGTTTCCATGCTAAACATCTCTATGAGTCATGACATTGATGAAAGGTGAGGGTGAACAGATAAGATATATTATAATGTGCTTAAGGAGAGAGGAAAGACTGAAGAACAGAGGTTCATAGTATCCCTACATACGGTCCATCGAGTCCACACCACTCTTCCATTCCACCCAGACCCATCTCCAGTACCCTCGTTTGTAACCTTAAATTTCTCATGGTTAATCCACCTAGTCTCTGCATCTCTAGACACTATGGATAATTTAGTACGGCCAATCCATCTAACCTGGACTGTGGGACTAAACAGAGCACCCAGAGGAAACCCATGCAGACACAGGGATAATGTGCAAACTCCATACAGACAATCGCATGAGGGTGGAGTTGAACCTGGGTTCCTTGTGCTGTGAGGCAGCAGTGCTAACCTCTACAGGAGCTCACAAGAAAGAAGGAGCCTGGGGTAATCACACTTGGGGATACTGGAAGATATCAAGGAAATATGGAGACTGCAGGATAGGAATTAGGAAATGGGAAGGTTGGGTAGAATTCAAGAAGAATTGTAGTTTAAAAAGTCAGGGAAAGAAAGCAAGACTGGTGAATACGGCAAGCTTGGAGATCATCATTATCTACAGAGCCTGTACATGCAGCAGCAATTTAGTGAACCTGGTACAAAACAGATGCCAAAATTACAAGGAGAGATTAATAAAAGAAGGTTGACTGGTGAGTGTGACTACATAAGGTATTGTTTCAGGATAACTATTGATATTATTGTCTGGAGGGTAGCATCCCTACCTCTGATTAAAAGCTCCAGGTTTGAAACCCATCTCAACAATGAATGTGCAAGTAAAGTGCATTCATGATGCACCCAAACAAGTAGAGTATCAACTTGCAAATCCTTTCAACAAAACCTAATGACAGGCAGTAAGAGTGGTAAAGGTTGTTTGGCAGCCATTTGATGGAAAGAACATTGGTGCCTGTATTATCATCATCGATAACTGCAGACTACAATACACAGTCCCAGAGTGAATGTAACAGTACTACCATCAGTGATAGATAGGAATGCTGTTAATTATAGGTTTGATATACTACGTACAATTATGCAGAAACATAGAATACAGATATTTCCTGTTCAGCTTGTCAAGCCTATTCAGCCATTCAGTGAGATCATGGCTAATCTGACCTGACTCGAAGTTCCATAATAACTTTGGTTAACAAAAGAGCTAATAATCTCAGATTTAAATTGACAATCGATCTAGCATCAGATGTCTTTTATGAAAGGGAGATCCAAATTAGGCCACCATTTTTGTGTAGAATTATTTCCTAATTTCAGTTTTCACGCTGCCTCCTAGTCCTAAACTCCCCAATCAACAGAAATGGTTCTCTCCCATCTCCTTCACCATTCCCCTTAATGTCTTATAAACCTCAATCAAATTACCTTCCTAAAATTCCTTAACCTTCGACAGTCCAGGGAACACGAGCTTTGTTGTGTAATGTGGATTATCAGTGAACTATTGTATGGTGGCTATGAAGGTATTCTCAGAACTACCAGCATAACTATTATTTCATGCTCCCATTGCAGTGAAGTTTCTCCACCTGGTCCAATTTCCCAACACTTTTGCTTTATATTTTTGCTCACCTTCACTTCATAGAAGTGGCTTCCCATTTCTCCATATTCTCAACATAACAGATGTTGGTTCAAAAAAAGCAATAAAGCCAACGACAATAGACTGAGACTTGCTGACATCATTTGATCACATGTGGTCAGTATGTGATATGAATAAATCTTCAGAAATTTCTCCCACCACAGCTGAAAATTCTGACAGACCGTTGATTGAATATGCATTTAAATAGCATAATCGATATCCCAAACAGTTCACCTAAGACTAAAATTATACCAAACAGTCATAGGAAATGATACATTGGGTGAGATACAGGAAGATTTGCTCCAATTCTGACCCATAGAAACCATGCAGTGTGGAATCAGGCCATTCAGCCCATCAAGTCCATACTGATGCTCTAAAAAGCATCCCACCTAGAACCATCCCCTATCCCAACCCTGTATTTCTCATGGCTAATCCACCCAATCTGTTCATCCCTGGACACTACGAACAATCATAGCCCAACCAATCCACCAAACCTGCACGTGTTTGGTCTGTGGGAGAAAATCAGAGCACCCGGAGTAAATGCAGACATGAGGAGGAATTGAAAACTCCACACAGATAGTTGCCTGAAGCTAGAATCAAACCAAGTTTGTGAGGTAGTAGTGCTAGCCATTGAGACATCATGATGTGCTGATTCCGTTCAAACTGGGTTCTAAAACAGGAATGTTCCTCTCATCCAGCATCAGTTTCTCTCATTAAGTACAAGCTAAGCGCTTTCCTCCACTCCTCAAAAAAAGAAAAGTTTTCTTATTGTCACATGGATAATACATACAGAAATGCTTATAGTAAAACTTACCATGATTCACAGTTCTGAGTGCTTGGCACAATGTGGCCTGGCTCATAGTGGTTCCCATTAACATAGCAGGGGCAGTGGTCCAATTTAACACACTTCATTTTGTCCTCATCCAAAAATGGCTTATCATCAGGACAGTCTGGGTAACAGCCTGTGTGAGGTGATAAAACAATTACATTTCTCTTCACTCACTGTACCAGTGATATCCTAATGGGTTAGCAACTCAAATTTAGTTTATCTCCACTAGATTTAACCACTCTGAACCAAAGAGCAATTTAGCTGTACCTAAAGGTTCAGTCTATATCATAATTAGATTCCCTACAGTGTGGAAACAGGCCCTTTGGCCCAACAAGTCCACACTGACCCTCTGAAGAGTAACCCACCCAGACTCATTTCCCTCTAACCTACGGGCAATTTAGCTTGGTCAATTCACCTGACCTGCACATCTTTGGACTGTGGGAAGAAGCCGGAGCATCCGGAGGAAACCAAAGCAGATACGGGGAGAATGTGCAAACTCCACACAGACAGTCACCCGAGGCTGGAATTGAACCTGTGAGCCACCGTGCCATCCTAACCTTAATAGTAGTCAGCATACACTACTGTCTAATGGGCTCTTGTGGCCTAGTGGTGGTGTCTCTAACACAGACCAGAAGATCTGGAACGAGGTAATTGAGAAGGCAGAGGAATGGATACCTGTTAAAAACAGGAAGAGAAAATCTTGCCAGGCCCCCAAAGCCTCCCAGCAATGGGGGAAAAGACAGCTGCACGAGGGAGAGACGGCCAGTGCTTCGGATGGGGAAGACAGGTGCAAAGAAGGTCACCAACACCAGAAGAAGAGACAGGACGCCGTAGATAAAGAGGAGGGCATTTTCTCCCAACCAGGAAACAACGGACTCCCTGAAGTCCACCCTCCACCCAGTGAGAATCAGGGGGTACATACTGCCCCACAACTACAGGTAACTGAAAGCTGTGATCCTCTGTCAGTCCCATTGTCAGACACAGAACTGGACGGTGCGGACCCTTGCCTTGGCTCAATGACACCAGAGCGGGTAAATGACCCCAGTGAGGAGCTGGATAGCTACCTCAGCCCAGCGAAGGTCCAGCAGTTCGTGCTCACCATGGGGATGCAGACAGCTACCCCAGAGACAGGACAGTCAAATGGACAATGGTAACCCCATAAACTGGGGATTAAAGAAGGTTCCTTTGCTATCGTATAACAGGGCACCCACTCACTAGATGGGTTCCGCTGAAGCCACAGCTAAATAATAAGAGACTGGATGGTTAATAAAGGGAACTGTAAATAGGATAACTGTAAATTCGATTAATTCAATCTGTTCTTTGTAATGTTAAGACATGCAATGTATATATCTATGAATGACATGACAAATTGTACAGGTACCAAAGATTTATTTCGATGAATAAAGTATATTTTGAAATAAAAAAAAGTCCCACCGGCCTGAAGCATGTGTTATAATTTGTCTGTGAAAGTTACATCAAAAATATCTACACTGCTCTGTAGTTTCTGTTATCTGTTGCTATATTATGCTGTGTACTTTCAGTTCATTGTTGTTGTAATCTGCATGGTGATTTCTACTAATTGTTTGTACACTTTGCTGTGTAGCTTCTGTTAATTTTCAGTGTAATCTGTGGTGTCATTTCAGCTAATTGTGGGTATAATCTGCTATGAACTTTCTGTTAATTGTTTATGTAATGTTCTGCCTAGTTTCTTTTAACTGTTTATGTAATCTGCTGTGCAGTTTTTATTCATTGTTGCAGTAGTCAGGTGGGTAGTTTGTTCATAGTTGTCATCTGCTGTGCAAATTTCTGTTAATTAGCAGTGTAATATGCAGTGTAACTTCCATTAATTTCTGGTGTCATTTGCCATAAAATTTCTGTTCAATGTTGTGTAATCTGCTGTGTTATTTCTGTTAAAGTGTTGGCATAATTTGCTGTGCCATTGTTGTTACGTGTTGTTGTAATCTGCAGAATAATTTTGACAAATTGTTGGTGTAATCTGCTGTGTAGTTTCTGTTAATTGATGCCATCTGATGCCTATTTTCTGTTAATTGTTGGCATAATCTGCTGTGCAGTTTCTATTCACTGCTGTGCTGTGTTATTTCTTTAATGGTTAGTGTAATCTACAATGTCTGTTCAGTGTCAATGGAATTCGCCTTGTAGTTTCTGCATTCTGAAGGTGGAAATCACTGGAAATGCTGTTATTTGGGAGCTCCAGGGTTTTACACACCCATAATTTAAAAATGCCACCATAGAGGTTTATAAAATCATGAGGGGCATGGATAGGATGAGTAGAGGAGTCCAAAACTAGAGGGCATAAAGGTGAGAGGGAAAATTCAAAAGGGACCTGAGAAGCACCATTTTCATGTAGAAGGTGGTGCACGTATGGAACAAGCTGCCAGAAGAGATGGTGGAGACAGGTACAATTACAATATTTAAAAGGCATCTGATGAGTAGATAAATAGGAAGGGTTTAAAGAGATATGGGCCAAATGCTGACAAATGGGACTAGATCAATGTAGGATATCTGGTGGGAGTGGACAGGTCAGACTGAAGAGTCTGTTTCCGTGTTGTATAGGTCTATTACAATATATACACATTTCAGAATGGTGTGTGAATTTAAAATCCACCTTGAAGTAACGGCCTCCCTGTCCATTTACTATCTTTGTCCTGCTGACCGATATTCATCATGTGTTTTGGCAACATTACAGTCAATGCAATGGCAAGCTGTAGTTCAATTTTTCTGTGGCAATATTAAATTGGCTTCTGAAGTTATCTAGGCCATCTGTCCATCAAGTGGCTGCTATTTTAATGAATTATTTTGGGGAGAGTGAAATGGTCCTTTTTTGGACAATTAATATCAGACATGAACTCTATAATCTATTTATCCACTTTCTCCCTAATTGTGAATAAAAATGTTTGCGTGAAATTGATTTTGTTCATTTAACTTATGCTATCAACACCACATTAATAAACATATAGGAAAAATACCTTCAAGTTTGGGGATAATCTTGGAGCATGCTCCACCAGGATTTCGGCAAGTTTTCAAACAGGGAATGCCACAAGGTGCATAGTGCCATTCACACTCATCATCAGGATTGTAATAATCACAAAACAGAGCTGAAAAGAGAAAATTGACGGTTGACTTGTTCACCTTGTTTTGCAAATCTCATGGAGTAGATTTGCTTTTTCATTGCCTGAGTATGAATCTGGTAGAGTAAGCCTCTTGTCCTTTACAAATCATGCCTAGGGCAATAATTCTATTTAAAATCTACCCAATAAATGTGTTCTGCCGCAGAGAATGGAGGTTTATTTACATTAAGGTGTATGGATAAAATGGCGGCACACACAAGATGCAAAAAATGTCAGGGATGATAGGATGCAGGTGCAAATCTTTGAACTGCAATATTCTCAATCCCAGGTTCCTGTGACAAAGGCAATAAACTAGTCCCCATTTTTCCAAGGAAAATAACCCCATTGCACATCTTCTGGTGGCTGACTCAGAAATAATTGTGTTCATTGGTTGCATAATCTTAATCATTCTTAGTCACGAATGGTGAATAATCTTGAGATGTGGGTGACTTGATGGAAGTTAATGGCTTCAGCTATTCTCCCAAGCCTAAACATGAATGTAAGCAAAATATTACTCACGACAAAATGTAGGATTTCTCCAGGAAATGCACACCCCAGCCATACTGCAGGCCAAAGAATAAGCAGCTATAGCTGTACACAAACATTCACAATCTCCACCAGTGTCACAGGCACATGCATCCCGTACACAAGCTTCGTAATATGGGGTTGGATTAATCTGCAGGGTAAACATTAGAAAGTTTATACCTCATGAAAAAATACAAATATAGATATCTCTAATTTTATTTCACAGAGTTCATATTTATAAAAATGCATAATGTGGCTTTAAGCAAAAGGCAAGTTAAGAGATTGCCCAAAAGTTGGTGCTTCTGAGGAATGTCTCACAGGACAAGTTGCCCCAAACTCGATTTATCTCCAACTTTTTGACACCACTCTCTGAACCTGGTTTCAATAAATGGAGAATTTTCTTTGAATTAAATACATTACAACACAAGGCCTTTCAACCTTTCAGTGCTTGCATCTCACCTGTAACTCAAATCCTTGAGCTACTTTCATTCGTAAATTTCAAATCTTTAATCCCTTCACTAAAGGCAGTTAGTTAAAACTTTTCTCCTGCACTTTTCAATGGTGTATTCAAATTGTCCAGCAACTGTTGAATGCTAACACTGAGGAAAGTATCAAACTTTACTTGGAACACTGTTAAAGGTATTGAAGATGGATGGATAAAGTGGCAGCACACACAAGGTCCAAAAAATATCAGGGATGATAGATATTGTTTCTAATTTCTGTCAGATATTTGCGAAAACAGAAAGTCCAACTTCACAGAACCAAGACCATCTACAAACTTCATTTCAGAAAATTTCAGTGGGGAGTGAGTGGTTAGTTCTAATCATTTTGAGAGCATTAACGAAATATTCACCCTGTATTCTAAAATCTAAAGAGTGGGTTGAAACCATTAAATTGAGATATATGGTAGATAATGTGTATAGCTATAAATAAAAACTTGCAAGTTTATAAAGGTGGCTTCAATTCACAGCCTAGGTTCTAACAGTAGGCACATTGATCACGTTTGAATTTTTGATTTGGATAAATTACATTTTTCCTTACTGCATTGTTGAGACACAGTAAAATGATTGTAGGATCTCTCCATTTTCAACTTGCGGTTGTCACTAGAAACTTAAGAATACAGGCCATTCTGCTGTAGCGTATGTTTTTTTGAAACAAATTTGCTGCAATGCAATTGATGAGTTGGGGGCATTGTTTCTGAAGTCTGAACTTTTAAAATGTGTGTTGGCTGTAATGCGATTACATCGCCAACCCTTTAAACATGGGAGGGGAGTAGAAGAACTACCTGTATACTGTCCTTTTTTTATGAAAAAATATTTTGCTCTTGACAATTGTTGCAAGCTCTTTGTACAAGGAGATGGAAACCATTCCTGCTCACACACAATTAGAGATTTTTATATAACATGGTAAAAAGATATTTAGAATTCATGGGCGAATAATGTGGTACCTGCGAATTACAAGCTAGAAATGGTTTATCCTTGAGGATGCTGCATTGCTTCTGAGCCCATGCATCTCGATGAAGGTTAACTGAACAAGGGTCTTCATTTTTCTTTGCATTTGGACACACAGGTGATACCTTCCAGCTGTTTCCAAACTCCTCCATGTTTACAACCACCAACTGGTTTCTAGTTGTAAAGTCATTATGTACATTGCCATCATAATTACCACACAATCCACAGATGGAACTCTGTAATACCAAACATAGGTGAGAATTATTGGGTTACTTTGTCCCTCTTTGTTTATTTTTTCCTTCAAAGGTAATTTAAAAAAAAATCATCTCCATCAACATCGACCTGGCAAAGGAAACACTTACCACATTTTTAGAAGAGACCATCACACACATACCAACCACCATCAATCACATTACCAATGAAAATATCATGAAGCTAGTGGACCTGTGCTTCACCACTCACTTCACTTTCAACAACATAGTCTACAAACAAACCAACAGCACACCCATGGGATCTCCGTTATCAGGATTCATAGCAGAAGCAGTAATGCAAAGATTAGAACAAACAACCC
The DNA here is from genome assembly GCF_020745735.1 of Hemiscyllium ocellatum. NCBI lineage: Eukaryota > Metazoa > Chordata > Chondrichthyes > Orectolobiformes > Hemiscylliidae > Hemiscyllium > Hemiscyllium ocellatum. The sequence goes on along the minus strand of NC_083418.1, from coordinate 13,545,818 downwards.
TACCAACCATCAAACCAAAAGTCTGGGTCCACTATGTAGATGACATCACAAAACGATGTCATCACAAAACCAAACAAGATAGAAGAGACATTTAACATCATCAACAACATCCTCACAGGCATAAAATTCACCAAGGAGGAAGAAACCGACAACAAACTCACGTTCCTGGACATCACAGTCGAAAGAAAGGACAATGGAGAACTACAAACCTGCGTATACAGAAAACTGACAAACACTGACCAAATACTAAACTACACCAGCAACCATCCCAACTCACACAAACAAAGCTGTATCAGAACACTATTCCAATGAGCCACCACACACTGCAGCACAGACGAACTTCAGAAAACAGAGGAGAACCACCTATACGACGTATTCAAGAAGAACGGATACTCAAAAAATAGTGCGCAGATTCCTCAAAAACTAACCACGACAAGCAGACAAAACACAGCCAGAAACCCTAACCACTTTACCATACATCAAAGAAGTTTCAGAAATGAACAGCCAGACTACTAAGACCCCTCGGAATCCTAGTAGCACACAAACCTACCAAGACTCTCAAACAAAAACTACCAAACTTAAAAGACCCAGTACAACCCATGGACAAAACCAACGTCATCTAAAGATTTCCATGCAAGGACTGCCACAAACACTACGTAGGACAAACAGGAAGAAAGTTAGCCATCAGGATACACAAACACCAGCTATCCACAAATAGACACGACCCTCTCTCCTTCATAGCCCTACATACGGATGACAAAAACCAACATTTCAACTGGGACAACACACCTATCCTGGGACAGGCTAAGCAAAGACATGCCAGAGAATTCCTGGAGGCCTGGCACTCCAACCACAACGCCATAAACAAGCACATAGATCTAGATGCCATCTATCAACCCCTCAGAAAACGAACAGGAAATGACATCATCACAAACCCCAGGAAGACCATCCAGGAGAAAGATATAAATAGAAAGCAGAAGACAACAGCTTCACTTCACTTGGAGGTCGTCACTGATGATGTTACCTAGCCAGGTAATGAAACATCTGGATATCAAACCTACAGCTCAGCGAGCAAACCTTCACCCTAAAAAAACATAAATTGGTACTGGTGACAGACAACTAAACTGCATATTATAGTATTCCAAAGCCATCATGTTTAGTGAATCAATGCTTTACACCAGTCATCATTTATTGACAGAAGAACAGAAAAAAATGCTGGCTCTTTAATGGACCAACAGAATTTTTGCACTTTGGAACTGCTTATGATTTTTCAGTGATTTAACAAACACTGTCTAAAAAACAATTACTGTTTTGACCTCCAAATTCTCTTTTCCAATTATAGTATTTTGTTCTGAACTTTGAAAATCTTCATGTTCTGGATCTGGATATTGCTGCTAAGGCTGGCACTAATAGTTTATCACAACCCTTTCAGAAGGGTTGCTTCTTGAGCCTTTGCTGTCAGTGATGAAAGTGTTCCCAAGTAATCTTTCAAGGAAATTCTGTGACTGGAATAGAATTTAAAAATAATGGTGTTTCCATGCACCTGCAGGCCTGGTCCTTCTAGATGGTAGAGAACACACAGTAATGTAGGCACACAATAATAACCTTGGATAGGTGGGTGGAGGGTTTTTATGGTTGGTTAGTTTTATACAATATAATACAACACAAGAATAGGCCCTTTAGCCCACTAAGCCTGCACCACTGGTCCTTATTTATGCACACCACTTATTGTCCATACATAGTATTTATCCCTTTGCTCATCTCAAGATGCTCCTTAAACATTTGAAATGTGCCTGTTCCAACACTTCCATTGGCAGTGCATTCCAGGAACCCAACACTCTCTGTGTGAAAAATGTTACCTACACTTCTTCCCTAAACTTTCTTCCTCTCACTTTGAATCTGTAGTTGACCTTTCCATCCTTGGAAAAAAGCCTCTGACTATTCAACCTATTTCTGCATCTCATAATTTTGTAGACCTCTATCAGGTTGCCCTCTCAGCCTTCTTCTTTCTAGTGAAAACAATCTGAATTTATCCAACTCTCTTCATACCTAAAACTTTCTGGACCAGGCAACGTCCTGGTAAACCTTGCCTGTGTCCTCTCCAAAGCATTCACGTCCTTCTGTTAGTGTGGCAACCAGAACTGCTTGCAATATTCCAAATATGGCCGAATTAAAGTTATAATCATGCCCCAGCCAATGAAGGCAAGTGTACTACATGCCTCTTGACCACCTTATCCAATTGTGCTGTCACTTTCAGGAATATGTGGACCTGTACACTCAGATCCCACTGAATGTCAAAGTCCCTCGGGGTTCTGCCATTTACTGTATAATTGGTACCTGAATTTGATCTTCCAAAGTGCATCAACTCGCATTGGTCTGGATTAAACTCTATCTGCCATTTCTCTGCCCAAATCTGCAATAATTGTATATCCTGCTGTATCTTTTGATAATCCTCCTCACTATCTGGAACTCTACCAACTTTGGTGTCATCTGCAAACTTGATAATCAGTCGACCTACATTTCCCTGCAGATCATTTATATATCTTGCAATCAACAAAGATCTCACTACTGATCCCTACGGAATACCACTAGTTACTGATTTCTGAACTGAAAAACCTTTCACCGCTATTGTCTGTTTTCTGTGATCAAGCCACTTTTGTATTCATCCAGCCAGTTGACCCTGATCCCGTGAATCTCTAACTTCTATACCAGTCTGCCATGAGGTATCATATTAAATGCCTTACTAAAGTCCATGGAGACAACATCAACTGCCCCTACCGAAGCAATCATTCTTGTCACCTCCTCAAAAACCTCAATCAAGTTGGTGAGACATGACCTTTCCCACACAAATCCACGTTGCCTATCCCTAACAATGATTTGGAGTTCAGTACTTTGCTCAAAAACTGCATGTATTCATGTAAAACTCTGAGCTCAAAAACTGCATGAATTTAAGTAAAACTCCGTTATCTCACTTTTTAGACTAGAATCAATCTAAACACCATGGAATAGACAGAGAATACAGGGGGCCAACACCTTCAACATAATGTCTAGTTAACACCATTGTAAACAGCTAACCCGAGAATGCAACTTTTTTAAAAAAAGGTTTTGTGATTTACACATGAAAGAAATGAAACTATTACTGTATTCTAACAGATGAAAGGCTTAACAGACAATCAATTTTTCAATGTATAATTTCAGTTACATCACACTGTAAATTTTTGCTATAAATTCTGTGTGTTAGGATTGAGCTCTCCACTACCACCTGATGAAGGAGCGGCGCTCTGAAAGCTAGTGTGCTTCCAATTAAATCTATTGGACTATAACCTGATGTTGTGTGATTTTTAACTTTGTATCCCTAACAAGTCCATTTGCTTCCAAATGTGAATAAATCCCGGTTCTCAGTATCATCTCCAATTGCTTCCCCACAACTGACATCAAGCTCACCATCCTGTAATTACCTGAATTACCACTATTTCCCTTCTTAAACAAAGGAATAACATTGGCCATTCGCCAGTCCTCTGGAACTTTGTCTGAGGCCAAAGTGGATGCAAAAATATCTATTAAGGCCCTAGCTATTTCCTCCCTTGCCTCCCACATTATATTCGGATGGATCCCATCTAGCCTTGGGGGCTTGTCTACATTAATGTATTTCAAGACACCCATCACTTCCTCCTTCATTATGTTGACCTGCCCGACTGTATTCATACTTCCCCTAACTTCATGTCCCTCTCATTGGTGATAGAGTACTCATTAAGGATCTTACGCATTTCCTCTGACTCCACACATAACCTTCCTCCTTTATCTGTGAGTGGACCTACTCTTTCTATAGGTACCCTCTTGCTCCTAATATACTATAAAAGCCTTGGGATTCTTCTTTTGCCGTTTGACAAGGACATTTCATGGCCCCTTTTAGCCCTTATAAGTCCCTGTTTGAACCTCTTTACATTCTTCAAGAACTTTGTCTATTTTTAGCTGCTTAGACGTTAGGCATGCCTTTTGACTAAGCTGATAATTTCTGGATCAGTGGTGCTGGAAGAGCACAGCAGTTCAGGCAGCATACAAAGTGCAGCGAAATCGACATTTCGGGCAAAAGCCCTTCATCAGGAATAAAGGCTGATAATTTCCCCTGTCATCCAAAATTTCCAAATTCTGCCATTCCTGTCCTTCACTTTCATAGGAGGCATGTCTGTCCTTCACTTGAATCAATTAGTCCTTAATATGTTCTCACATTTGAAGAAGTAATAAAGAGGATTGATGAGGGCATAACAGTGGAGTTTACTAAGGCATTTGACAAGGTTCCTCATGGTAGAATGGTCAGCAAGATTAGATTACATGGAATACAGGGAGAACTAGCCATTTGGATATCGAACTGGCTCAAAGGTAGAATGTTTTTCACACTGGAAGCCTGTAACCAGTGGTGTGCCACTGGGATCGATGCAGGTCCACTGCTTTTCATCATTTTTACAAATGATTTGGTTGTGAACATAGGAGGTATGGTTGGTAAGTTTGCAGATGACAGCAAAATTGGAGGTTCAGTGATCAGTGTAGAAGGTTACCTCAGAATACAACAGTTAATGGTCTGAGAAGTCCATTGAGGACTGATGGAGTTTAATTTAGATAAATATGAGGTGCTGCATTTTGGAAAGGCAAATCAGGGCAGAACTTACGCATTTAATGATAAGGTCCTGGGGAGTGGTGCTGAACAAAGAGACCTTGAAGTGCAGATTCATTGTTCCTTGAAAGTGGAGTCCCAGATAGACAGGACAGTGAAGAATACATTTGGTATGTTTGATTTCCTGATGAATGGCTCCTGCCCGAAACATCGATTTTCCTGCTCCTCGGACACTGCCTGACCTGCTGTGCTTTTCCAGTACCACTCTAATCTTGACTCTGATCTCCAGCATCTGCAGTCCTCACTTTCGCTATTTTGATTTATTGGTCAGTGCATTGAGTATAGGATTTGGGAGGTCATGTTGCAGCTATGGAGGACATTGGTTAGGCTCCTTTTAGATAATGCATACAGTTCTGGTCTCCCTGCTATAGGAAGGATGTTGTGAAACTTGAAAGGGTTCAGAAAAGATTTATAGTGATGTTGCCAGGGTTGGAGGGTTTGAGCTATAGGGAGAGGCTGAATAGGCTGTGGCTACTTTCCCTGGAGTTGGGGAGGCTGAGGAGTGACCATAATGTCATGAGGACCATGGATAGAGTGAATAGCCAAAGTCTTTTCTATAGGCTGGAGGATTTCAAAACAAGAGGGCATAGGTTTAAGGTGAGAAGAGAAAAATTTAAAAGGAATCTAAGGGGTAACTTTTTCACACAGATGGTAGTGTGTGTATAGAGTGAGCTGCCAGAGGAAGTGGTGGAGGCTGGTACAATTACAACATTTAAAAGGCATTTGAATGAGTAAATGAATAGGAAGGGTTTGGAGGGATATGGGCCAAATGTTGGGAAATGGGACTAGATTAGTTCAGGATATCTGGTTGGCCGGGATAAGTTGGACCGAAGAGTCTGTTTCTATGCTATACAACTCTATGATTCTATGTCAGATTTAGATTTACCCTCAAATAGCCGCTCCCAATCCCACATTCTCCAACTCCTGTCTAATTCAGTTACAGTTGGCCTTCCCCCAATTTTAATACCTTCATCCAAGGTTCATTCTTGTCCTTATTTATGAATATCCAAAAACTTACAGAGTTATGGTCCCTATTTCCAAAATGATTCCTCATTTGAAACTTTGATCACCTGGCTGAGCTTATTTCCCAATATCAGATCCATTATAGCCCCCTCTCTCAATACACATACAGTTCCAAAAAACCCTCCTGGATACATATAACAAATTGGTCCCCATCCAAATGCCTGGCACTAAGTGAGTCCCAGTCAATATAGGGGTTGTTAAAATCACCCATCAGAGCAACTATGTTATTTTCATATCTTTCCAGAATCTTTCTCTATCTCCACTGGCAGCTGGGAAATCTGTATTACAATCCCAGCATTGTCACTGCACCCTTCCTATTCCTGCATTTAACACGTAATACCTCACTGCAAAATCCCTTCAGGGTGTCCTCTCTCAACACAGTTGTGATATGTTCCCTAACCAGTAATGAAACTCCTGTAGTTCTTTTGCTTCCTCCTCCATCTAAAAAAATTGATATCCTAAAGTGTTACTTTGCCAATCCTGTCCCTTTTTCAACCACGCTTCTGTGATAGCAACAGCATCATAATTCCATGCTTTAATCGAGGCTCTAAGTTCATCCGTCTTACCTGTCATATTTCTTACATTGAAGTAAAATAAGTCCAAGCTCTGAATCCACTAAGCTCAGCAACGTCTGCCTGACTGCTCTTGCTCTTAGCTATATTTGCCTTAATCTCAAGCTTTTCCCCAGTTTCTATACTTACTGACCTGCTGCTCAATATATCTTCCTACACCTTGTGTGTGACCACATTTTTATAACTTCTATCTCTGATGCTCCTTAGTGCCTCCAACTGCCTCTCAAGTCGATCAATTCATTCGGTGAGCAGCTGATGCTGGCTACACTTCCTGCAGATGTAATTATCAGGGATGCTCTCAGCATCCATCATTAACCACGTCTTGCAGATGGAACACAAAATCCCACCAACTGATAATGACTACACTTCTATTGGATGTTAGTTTACAAATTAAATTTTAATTAGTTCACAAAAATTACAGTTATTACTTTCTAACAAATAGCACCTCCCCCCACCCAACTTACTCACTCTCGGAACTCCATGTACTGACCAGAAGATGAATTAACTGTACTAACCCTTTCGCAAAATTGAGACACACTTATCCTGCACTACAGTGAGATTTCTTCACCTGCAGCACCAAGGGAATGAATGGTTAACACAAACTAGCTCCTGAACAGCACTGACCAATCAAAAAACGTATTCTCTTTTCTCCCTGCGATGTCAGCGGGATGCTTCCCCAGAATGGGTGGCTGTTAGCCCCTCCTTAAAGGACTTGTGGATAAATTGACAATCAAGCAAGTTGCTTTGGCTGGGAAGATGGTATGCTTTTTGACTATTGTTTCAGTTGCATCCATTCAGGTAAGTGGTTTATGCCTTGTCATTCATTGATGGACAAGGTGCAAAACACCTTATCTTGAGTTGTGCTAGTAGCTGAAACATTTATATGACCGGTCAAGGGGAGTGCCTCAGACATCACAGACAGAAAATTTGACAATGGGTCTTTACTTGGTGTACAATAATGTACGACTGCCAGTGATCAAATCAAAGCAGTCAATGACCAAGGCAAGATGAAGAGTGATTATGCATTCCAATATTAATTAGCAGTGGACATTCAGTATGATAAAAATAGGCAAACATATCTTTGTAATTTAAGTGAGTTGTTGAAATGATGATATAATGAAAGAGAATCAGTAATCTAGTGATCTTAGTCACTTCTTTCACATTCATATAGCAAGATGTGAAAACATTTGTTAAGTTCAAGGTAATCAGGACGAGTCATCATGGCTTTGTGAAAATTAAATCATATTTGGTCAAATTATTGGAGTTCATTGAGAAGGTAACATATGTGGTGGATTAAGGGAAATGAGTGGATGTACTATTCTCTGACTTTCAGAAGGCACTTGATAAGGTGCCACATCAAAGATTATTGTGCCTAAAAAGCTCATGATGTAGATGGTAACATTTTGGCATAGAAATAAGATTGGCTGGCTAACAGGAAGCAGAGAGGAAGTGTAAATGAATCCCTTTCAGATTGGTAGGATTGGAGTATTGAGGTAAAGATGTCTTGTTGCAATTATACAGGGCCTGAATGAGGCCACACCTTGAATATTATATGCACTTTTGGTCTCCTCGCCTGAGGAAGGATGTTCTTGCTATTGAGGGAGTCCAGTGAAGGTTCTAGATTGATTGATTCCCTCGAAAGCAGGATTGACATATAAGGAAAGATTGGATCAACTGTTCTTGCATAGAACATAGAACATTACAATGCAGTACAGGCCCTTCGGCCCTCAATGTTGCGCCAACCTGTGGAAGCAATCTGAAGCCTATCCATTTTCATCCATATGTTTATCCAATGACCATTTAAATGTCCTGAAATTTGGCGAGTCTACTACTGTTGCAGGCAGTGCATTCCACACCTCTACTACTCTGAGTAAAGAAACTTCTGACATCTGTCCTATATCTAGCGCCCCTCAATTTAAAGCTATGTCCTCTTGTGCTAGGCATCACCATTGTGGAAAAAGGCTCGCTGAAATTTAGAAGAATGAGGGGAGATTTCATAGAAACAAAAAAACATCCTGATTGGACTGGAAGCAGGAAGAATGTTCCCAATGTTGGAGAAATCTGGAACAAGGGTTCACAGCCTAAGAATAAGGGGTAAGTCACCCAGGACTGACCTAAGGAAGAATTTCTCCACTCAGTGTTGTGAATCCATGGAATTCTCTAACACAGGAAACTGTTGGTGCTAGTTCATTAGATATGTTCAAGAGGGAGCTGGACATGGCCCTTCCGGCTAAGGGGATCAAGAGGTACGGGGAGAGGATGGAAATGGGATACTGAGATTGCATGATCAGCCATGTTTGTATTGAATGGTGGTGCAGTCAAAAGGCTGAATGGCCTACTCCTATACATATTTTCTATGTTTCTATGTAATTAATGACATGTTACACAGATAGGCACAGTTTATAATCTATATAAAAAATGCTTGCTGACACCAATGATCTGATAATAATTATTGATTGCATATACTCAACCACTGATTATTTCCAAATGCACATATAGAATATTAAGAAAGTTTTTACAAATTAAAATTATAAGTCCATCTTGTTTTATTCTTTATTTTCATTAACCAATTTACTTTTTTTTCAGTATTAGGTAGTTGTAATTCTTTGTTCAAATTTATTTATGAGAGATCCTTGCTAGTGAGCATGTTCCTAGGTGTCAGCAAGCATAGCCTTTATGTAAATGGTGCCGATGAAGGTTGTATTGCCAAATGTGTTGACCACGCAAAGATTGATAGAAAAATTGGATGAGAAGATGACATGGGCGGTTACAAAATTGATATTGACAGGTTACCTGAATTGTTAAAGATTTGGCAAATTGAGTCTAATGTGAGAAAATGAGAGGTTGTCCATTTTGGAAGGAAGAATAAAAAAGAAGCATTCACCAAATAGTGAAATGTTGCAGAGCTCTGAGATGCAAAGGTACTAGGTGTCCTAGTGCATGGATCACAAAAGGTTCATATGCAGAAACAGCAATTAATCAGGAAAGCCAGTAGAATATTGTTGTTTATTGTGAAAGGAATGGAATACAAAAGTATGCTTCAATTATACAGGGCATTGGGAAGACCCTATTTGGAGAAATTTACACTGTACTGGTTACAGTATTTATGAACAGATGCAAATGTGTTGGAGGCAGTTCAGAAAAGGTTTTCTAGACTGATATCTGTAATGGGCAGACTATCTTATGAGGAAATGTTGGCTAGGCTTGTATCCACTGAAGCTTAGAATAAGAAGCAATTTGATCAAAACAACATTTAACAACAACTTGAAAGGTCATGATGGTGGAGATGTGGAGAGAATGTTTCCTCTTATGGGAGAATCTAGAACAAAGGGTTACTCCTTTAAAACAGATAAGTTGAATTTTTTTCTCTCCGAGAGGGTTGTGAGTCTTTTGGACACTCTCCTTGAAAAGGCAGAGTCCTTGAATATTTTTATGGCAGAAAATAGATTCCAGTTAAGCAAGGGGGTGAAAAGTTAGTAGGATCAGAACAAATGTGGATTTGAGGTTACAATCAGATCAAACGTGTACATATTAAATGGTGAAACAGGCTTAAGGGGCCAAATGGCCTACTCCTCCTTGTGATTCACATGTTCATATGTCTGTAAATACACTGGCAATTAACAATGTTCTTCAAACAAAAATTTACTCAGTCCTTGTGGCAATAAATAAATGACATGAAATATCATTCTCTCACAACAACAGGCAGATATCATTTCCTACAATACTTGGTGTTGCTTGCTCTGACCCACAAATGAACTGTTTCCAACTGTGCTTTTCATTCATTACCTTCAGTTGAAAAAGCATACAGTGACTTGCCGGAGAATGGACTGTGATAATCAATCTCAGGCAACAAAAATAGTAACAGGAAATCATATGCTAACTCTTTGTAGCAGAGTGTATTAGCCATCATAACAACTCTCAATATATCTCAAAGTAAATAATTACGTGAAGGGGTTTGAGATACTTCAACCATGAGCAATGATAAGGAATGTTGAAAGTGAGTACTAGTTCAAAATGTTTTAAATTGCTGTTAATGTAAAGAGCATCATTTGTAATATCAAGGTTCAGAAGTAAGCACTTACCTGAAAGGAGTGACTGAGTTTAATGGTCAAGCTTGTTTTCTTATCCCAGATCAATACCAGTCCATTTTTAGCTTCAATTACAAGGTAAATGCCAAGATAACGTACTTCATAAGGAATGTGTTTGCCGCTACCAAACTTTACCACTTCATACTTTCCACCTGAGAGTTTTATTTCCAAGTTCTGAAAGATTGTAAACAATCTCGTGAGATAAATACCATGTAAAATAGCTACATATAAATTGCAGAATTAAATTAGTGTATTTGTTGGATTATTAGAAATGTATAGTGTGTTGACAACATGTTGTGTTATTTAAACACTAATTGTTCAGCAAGTTCAAGGGATTAAAAGATGAGATACATATCTCCAGAATTTGCTGGAGTTTGCTCCAACATTTTCTTTGTACAAAGGGCACCTTGCTCTCTTGGCATATGTTTAAGACTTTATTTTGAACATTATTTGTCCCAGTAAGCTTGTCACAGAAAGTTCAGTCTTATAATTAACAGCATATGTGTCTCTTTATCTTAATGATGTGAAATCCTCTAGAAATCTTTAGGGTCCAGGAATCATTTTGCTAAATCTAAACTGCCCTCCATATAAGCTACTCTATCCTGAAGGTGTTGTACCCAGGATTAGTCACGATACTTGATACAAGATCTAAAACAGAGCTTTGTATAGAAGCATGATGTTTACCCTGTTCTATTCTAATCCTCTAGACATAAAGGCTAGATTCTATTAGTTTCCTGATCCTCACTAAACTCATCTTCTCCACGGGTCCCATCTCCTTCTGTCACTAAACTGCTGGCAATCTAACTTCCCCTCCTTCCAATTAGCTAAAGTATTAATTCTACTGTTCCTTTCTCTTATAAGTTAATGCTCATTATCGCTTTCCTCAATCTGCGAACCCCTACCATTCTTGCAAACTTCCATCACCAAACTCCATTTCCTCTCAAGTCCTTGCATGTGTGATCACCTCTAAAATCTTTCTTGGAATTTCATGTTTGAATCCCTCCAATCAGAATTCTGGCCTTGACTCCACATCCCCAAGCAACAAATGACACACTGTGAAGGTGTGACAAAGGTAAACTCTCCCATTTTGTCCATCTCAAACTGTTGAAGTTGACCTCGCCATCCTCCTCAAACATCTCCGTTGCTTTTTTTTATTCTCTCTCTCAGGGGATTACAAGATGAGATACATATCTCCAGCATTTGCTGGTGTTTGCTCCAACATTTTCTATGTATAAAGGGCACCTTGCCCTCTTGGCATTTTTTTGAATAAAGGGCACAGTACACTGGCAGTGGCCAGCCAGCTCGGAGTTAGTCCTCAATTGAGGAGATTCTAATCTCCTGATTATGCATATCTTTTCCTTCTGAGGAGGTTCTTAATCTCCTGGCAATATATATTTTGACTTTTAATCTAATCCCCTGTTTATTTATTTTTTCTTTTCTTTTATCCTCTCCTCATACTACTGCCAAACAGTAGCAGTGCTTATTTCTCCCCAGCACTCATGTTGTGCGCTTGCAGGTGCCGGGCACAGTGAAGAAATATCGACTGCAGAAAACTTTATTCCTATACCACCACCAGGAAGAGAAAAAAACACACCCAAATGTTTGGGAGAAGATTTGTAGCACGGTGCTAGTTGTTGTGATTCTGTTTGCCGAGCTGGGAATTTGTGATGCAGACATTTCGTCCCCTGTCTAGGTGACATCCTCAATGCTTGAGGATTTCTGAACATTTCAAAAACATTTCTGAACTGACAGCCAGACTACTGCAACCACTAGGACTCATAACAGCACACAAACCAACAGCCACTGTCAGACAACAATTCACCAGGACAAAGGACCCGATACCCAGCATGAGCAAAACCAATGTAGTGTACAAAATTCCATGCAAGGACTGCACAAAATACTACATAGGACAAACAGGAAGACAGCTAACGATCCGCATCCATGAACACCAACTAGCCACGAAACGACATGACCAGCTATCCTTAGTAGCCACAAACTCAGATGACAAGCAACATGAGTTCGACTGGGACAACACTACTATTATAGGACAAGCCAAACAGAGAACTGCCAGGGAATTCCTAAAGGCATGGCACTCATCCACAGATTCAATCAACAAGCACATCGACCTGGACCCAATATACCGGCCACTGCAGCGGACAGCTGGAACTGACAACCGGAAGCGGCAGATACAAATCACTATAAATGCCGGAGGAAACATCACAGAAGCGCTTCACAGGAGGCTCCCAAGCACTGAGGATGTCACCTAGACAAGGGATGAAACGTCTACAACACAAATTCCCAGCTCGGCGAACAGAACCATAACACCCAAATGGCCAGTGACAAATAGTGCCCCATCCCTTAACGGCAAACCCTGCATGAATGAACATCTCCATTGTCGTCCAGGTAGATGAGACTACTCTCTCCTGGTTCCAATCTTATCTATTTAATCATGGCCAAGTATTATTTCCAATGGCTTCCCTTCCTGCTCCCACAGTGTTACCTCGATGGTCCTATCCAGTGTTTTATCTAATGCTGCAATTTTGTGGTAGCTTTTGAAGGCATATAATTAGTGTTTACTCTGAAGACATCCAGTTCTATTTCACCACCACCTCTGTCAACCCCGAAATGTTCAGATTGCTATCTGACATCCAGGACTAAATCAGGAGAAATTTTCTTCAATCAATCACTGAGATGACCAAAGTCATCTTTGATGCCCACTTAAAACTCCATTTTCCAGCTAATAATTTTGTTCCTCTTGCTTGCAACTGCATGAGACTATCTTTTTATTCTTGCTGTTAATGCCCAACATCACTCTGCCTTAGCTCATCTACTGCTGAAATCCACAATGCATTTGTTATCTCCTAAAATTGACTAAACCACTGCACACTCATCTGGTCTTACATATTCTACACTTCGGGTAAACTTCGGGTCATGAAAATTTCTGTGCTTGAGTACTAACACACCAAATCCTGTTCATCAATGACCCATGTGTTCACTGACCTACATGAGGCTTTGATCAAGCAAAGTCTTGATTTTTAAAACTGTTGCCTTGTTCCTACCTCTGTTGTATCCTGAGCCTCGCAACCTTACCAGAATGTTCATCTAATTTTGACCTTAAGCATCTTTGACTTTAACTGATCCACAGTTGGCAGCTTAACTTCAGTTGCCTAGGTCCTAAGCTCTAGAATTCCCTCCCTCACCTCTCTGCCTCTCTTGGACATTGACCTCCTTCTTCCTACATTGCTAGGCATTTCTCCAAATGGCTGCACTGACCTTGGTGGTGATCTCAGAGCAGACTGGCATGGTCTGCCATCGTAGCCTCCCCTGCTGGTCCTAGGGGAAGAGTATGTCCCATCTGTGCACCACACTGTCAACCAGGACCTTTAGGCCTTTGGCTTTAAAATGGAGCACCAAATTCTTTTTGTCTGCCATGTTTGGGAAAATGTCTTTAACCATACAGGGCTCCAGACTGATGGTGCTTGTCTAGATGCACAATGGTCTTTTAAATAGCACTGAAGCCAAGAATGTTGATCAAGTCTGGGAAACCTGGTGAGCTGTTTTGGGAAAAGTGCACGATGACTGAGATAGAATAGTGCAAGAGGGAGGCTATAGGCACATGGTAGTTAATGAGGTGAGTTTGGTAAGGTAGTGAGAAAATCCATTGAGCCTCGCAGTGAAAACCCTTGCAAAGAATTTCATGCATTTAGCATTTAGCCAAATAAACATCAGATTCAGCCCACTTACTCTGTTCCTCTGCTTCCAAACTTGCTGAGTTTTTCACACCATTCTATTTTTTTCTTTCAGAAGATGGCATTTTACATGTTCTCATTGACCTACTTTAGAACCCTGACATGGAAACCATCTGGAGATTTATTACTCTTTAGCACCTTCGCTTTCCTCATTACGTTTACTTGTTTAAGTCAATTATAGTGAATCCCTGCCTCTTCTTCAATATTAATAGTCTTGGCAGGTACAGCAGACTATCCTTTTCCTTTCCTGTAAGCTCTGACTCAATATAGTTATTTGATGTGCCCAGCATTTTCTTATGCTCACTGATCACACCAGTGCTATCATTCTCAAGAGTCCATATTACTCCTGATTGATCTGAGTTGAATTTGTATTTGTATAACAACTACCTCATTTGGGCAGCATAGACATATTTGTCCATCAGCAGCACTGTTGTTTTCCCAATTATGTCTCTTAATTCTCTCTTGTGAAGCAACCATTCAGATTATTAGTCTGTTCTTTTTTGTTTGTTGCAGAGTTATTGTTTCTACTATCTTTTCAATCCCAATTCATTCACATAAAATTTTTGTAACTGCCACATTCATTCTTTTCATTGGGATCCTGGTCCCCAGCCGTTCAGCAAATGTACAATTCCCTCCTGTTCCAGTGCCGGTGCCTGTGCCGGTGTCTGATACAACACCTTTCATACATCATTCTTTCAGTCACTTGCCTTATCTACTAATTTCTATTTCAATTTGTCTGTGTTTTGGGCAAAATACAAAGACTCCAACCCTGTTTTTTAAAATATTTAACACCTCGTTCCCCTCAACACTTTTGCCTGTACCCGTTCAAGTCCATGAAGTAGATACAGTGATTCTAATTGCATATTATTCTGTTCACTTACCCCTAAGAAGATTTTAATTGATTTAGAACATGTTGTTCCAGTGGTCCCACAAGGGATGTTTTCAGTGATTACTCTGAAGGTACCATTCAAGGTGTTATTTCCACAATAATCCTAGCAAGTATGAATAGACAGAATTAAAAAAAACTAACAATTCTACAGAATATATAACTGTAAGTCTATAAATATGCTGCAAACAAAACTAATTTAACTCTAAAAATTCTGAAATTGGAATGCAAGAGCAGTAATAAACAGAGCAATTTAGCATCATTGCACTTGTTGAACTATTAAAGTAGCACCGTTATGTAGTTAACTTCCACTGATATAAGATCCAAATTTTACTTTCATTGTCAATCTTTTGTTCTATTTGATAAATAAGACAATGATTATTTTAATGAATAGGCATATTTGTCTCCAATACCTGTGCAACAACATATTCACAGTCACCATTAAAATTGTAACGTTTTCCATCGAAAGTGACGTAGTTCCCATCTCCATAGATCATACATGTCCCATGACACTGTTGGTTTGTGCAGGTCCACAATCTATTCTTGCATTCACTTAAAAAGTTAAACAAGATGTACGTTAACCAAATTACATTGGTAGTGTTGTTACACTGATGTACCTTACCTGTTGGTTAAAAATGAGTAAATATTTTCTACGTACCATGAATTACAGTCCACCTGTACAATGTCCCCAGAATGGTACTGAATTCCATTATGAGTACATGGGCACTGATTTATAGGAATACAGCCACCACTTCCATCAGAAACTAAACCATCAGGACATACACAACCAGAGACACAACCTGTGGCATACTGTAAAGAAGAAAAAAAATTGAAAGTTTAATTTAATCACTGAGCAGCAAAGAGCGACAATATCCAGAGATTACTAAAACACAGACAAGTACAAAATAAAAGCAACAGGGAAAATGTAGGCAGAAAGACTAGATTACGTCTGGAGTATGAAGTTTATGAAGAACATTCTGGATTGAGGGTCATGGGAGACGTGCAATGCAAACTCACCAGGATGACAATGAAACAAAAGGGATAAATGATGCAAGGATTGTAAAAAATTAGGCTCACATTCCCTCAAGCACAGGAAGTTCAGGGGGTTCTAATTGAAATGTTTAAGTTGATTATACGATATGTCTGGGTACATAAAGCAAACATTTTTAAAACTAATTTTTGGGATGTCACTAACTTTGGCAAGGTCAGCATTTAGCTTCCATCCTTACTTACTCTTGAAGATGCTAGTGAGGCACATTCTTGAACTGCTTCAGTCTTTCTGTTGTCAGTAAACCCTTAGTGCTGTCAGGAAGGGAGTTCCAGGATTTTGAGCATAGACATTGAAGGAATAACTAATATATCTCCAAGTCAGGAAGCTGTGTGACTCAAGGGGAAACTTGCAGAAGGTGGTGTTTCTGCCTTGTCCTGATAGGTAACAAAGGTTGCAGATTTAGAAAGTACTGAGCAGGTTCCTGCAACAAATCTTATAGATGGAATACACAGTTACCACTGTGTGTTGGTAGTGGAGAGAATGAATGTATAAGGTGATGGATGGGGTTCCAATCGAATGGGCTGCATTATCTTAGATGGTACCAAGTTGCTTGAGTGTTGTTAGAGCTGCACTCATGCAGACAAATGGAGAGTATTCTATCACACTCCTGACTTCTGTCTTGTAGATAATGAACTTATCCTGGGAAGATCTCCTCTAATTCACATACTATTCTGACTTGGAACTCGCATTGTCATGGGGTCAAAATTCTGAAATTCCTTTCCTAACAACACCAGGGGATGTACCGAAAACCCAATGCCTGCAGCAGTTCAAGAAACCAGCTCATTACAACCTTCTTATGAGCAAATAAGGATGAGCAATAAACACTACTCTAACCCATGACATCCACTTCCCATAACAATTTTTTTAACAGCTGATGTGCAAGGTTTGCAGTGTCAGGAGATGAGTTATCTGATGCAGAATTCAGCCTGTGAGTTGTCCATGTAGCTACAGAGTTTATTCATTTGATTCAGTTACATTGAATGTCACAAACAGATGGTTAGATTGTCTCTTACTGGAGAAGTGATTGCCTGATATTAGGTTAGCATGAATGTCATTTGCCATTTTCTGTCCAAGCCTGAATGTTGTCCAGATCCTGCTACATGTGGAATGAATTCTTTTGGTATCAGAGCAGTTGGAAATTCTACTGAATCCTGTTTAATGATCTGTGAACATCCACACTTATGACTTTATGTTGGAGGAAAGATCATTTTTATGTAGGTAGCCGAAAATAAGGTGTCATATCAGGAAGAATTTCTTCATGTAAAGATCTGCAACAATCTAGAATTCTCTCCACATGTTGAATTTTGTTTACTACTATAGTTCACTTCTGGGATATGGGTGAGACTGGCTGGGCAGCATTTATTGCCTGTCCAGAGTTGCCCTTGAGAAAGTAATGGGTGAGCTGTCTTCTTGAACTGCTGTACTCCATGTGCTGTCAGTAGACCCACATTGCCCATAGGGAGGAAATTCCAGGATTTGACCAAGTGACATTGAAGGAACAATGATATATTTCCAAGTCAGGATAGTGCAGGTGGTGATGTTCCCTACCTGCTTCCCTTTTTTTTCTTGGTGGAAATGGTCATGAATTTGCAAGGTGGTGTCTAAGGATGTTTGGAAAATTTCTGCAATGTATGTTGTAGTGGTGGGTGGAGGGAGTGGATGTACTTCCAATCAAGCAGGCTGCCATGTCCTGGATGGTGTCAAGTGTCTTGTGTTCTTGGAACAGCATCCATCCAGGGAAGTGTGGAATGTTCCATCACTCCCCTGACTTGGGCGTTGCAGATGGTGGTCAGGCTTTGGGGAGTCAGAAGGTGAGTTACTGCCGTCATACTCCTAATCTCTACCTGCTCTTGTAGTCACCATATTTATGTGGTGAGTCCAGCTAAGTTTCTGATCAATGGTTAACCCAAGGTGTTGATAATGGGGGATTCAGTGATGATAACACCATTGAAAGTCAAGAAGCAATGGTTAGACTATCTCTTATTGGAGAATGTTATTGCCTTGCTTTTGTGTTGCGCAAACGTTACTTGCCACTTGTTAGCCCAAGCCTGAATATGGTCCAGAACTTGGTGCATTTAAATATAGACTAGTTTAGTATCTGAGGAGTCGTAAGTGGAAATATTGTCCAGCCATTGGCAAACATCCCCACTCCTGATCTTATGATGGAGGAAGGTAATTGATGAAGCAGCTGAATATGGTTGGGCCTAGGAAACTTTCCTGAAGAATACACGCAGAGATGTCCCGGTGCTGAGGTGACTGACCTCTGATAACCACAAGCATCTTCCCATGTACCAAGAATGACTCCAACCAGCAGAGTTTGCCCCTGATTCCAATTAATTTCAGTTTTGTAAAGGCTCCTTGATGCCACACTTGGTCAAATGCGACCTTGATGTCAAGGGCTGTTATTGTCACCTCATCTCTGGAATTCAGTTCTTTCGTTCATGTTTTGAACCATGTTTTACTCCTGTAATAGGACAGGAGTGTCAATGAGCAGGTTGTTGTTGATAGCTCTGTTGATGACATCTTCCATCACTTTACGAATGATCAAGTGGAAACTGGGGCAAAAACTGGCTGGATTGGATTTGTCCTGCATTTGTATATAGCACATTTCTGGCGATTTTCCACATTGTCGGGTGGAGGTCAGGATTGTAGCTGTACTGGAACAGCTTGGATTGGAATGCAGCAGGTTCTGGAGTACAAGTCTTCAGTACTATTGCCAGAATGTTGTCAAGGCCCATAATCTTCACTGTATCCAATGCCACCAACTGCTTCTTGATTTCACATGGAGTGGAGTGAGTTAAATTGGTTGAAGACTGGTATCTGTAATTCAAGGGAGAAGGCTAAGGTGGATCATTCACTCAGTGCTTCTAGCTGAGGATTGTTGTAAATGCTTCAGCCTTATCTTTTTATTACTGAGGATGGGAATACTTGTAGAGCATCTTCCAGTGAAAAAGCTAAAAATCACTCAACACCAGGTTAAAGTTCAACAGATTTATTTGAAAGCACTAGTTTTCAAGCTGCTGCCTCTTCATCAGATGGTTGTGTTAACAACCACCTGATGAAGAGGCAACACCTCAAAAACTAGTGCAACCAAATAAACCTGTTGGACTTTAACCTGATGTTAAGTGATTTTTAACTTTGTCCAGCCCAGTTAATACCTCCAAATCATGAGTCGTCCACCATTCACGACTGGATGTGGCAGGGCTGCAAAGTTTAGATCAGATTGCTTGGCTCTTTCTATTAGTTGTCACTGTGCTGTTTTCCATATAACTAGTTCTGTGTTGCAGTTTCACCAGGTTGACATCTCATTTTTAGGCATGCCTAGTCTGCTCCTCGCATGCTGTCTTATACTCTTCATTGTATCTGGGTTGATCCCTTGGCTTGATGCTCATGGCTGAGCTGGGGAAATGCTGGGCCATGAGGTTGGAGTATGATCGTGCTACTGTTGAAGGCCCACCACGCCCCATGGATGCCCAGACTTTGGTTGCTAGTTGTGTTCAAAATCTGCTCCATTACAACAGTATAGTTTAGTTAGATAAGAGTAGTAATGGATGTGGAAACAAAGCAGGGAGATGGACACAGACCAGTCATTATCTTAAACGAATGGCAGAAGACTCAACAGAATACACAAATTACTTCTGCTCCTATATTACTTAGATCTCTGAGCTACTACAGTGTCTTTGCTCCATGTGCTACATTGAATAGAGGAGACTAAAGACAAAACAAAATAAATCATTGAGCAAATAAGATCTACCTTGAATGGTAGATCTAATGTCAAGAATAAAGAACCATATGGAAGAATCATAAGTGTATCTGACTATTAAAATATTTACACATACAATCACACTCATTATTAATACTCACACACTCCATATCAAGGGTTTGGCAACTCTTCTGACACTCTGTACCAACACTGTCAGCTGAAGCATTATTGCAGTCAAAGTAAACCATGGGAGCAGCACAGACTGGGGAGCAGAACCAAAAGTGGGTTTAGGAAATACAAACAAAAATTGTCTGTCTGAATAATTACCTTTCTTCAAAATGTTACCTTGAAGTTTTAATTCTTTTCCAATGCACTCAAGCTTCCCTTGATTGCAGGTACTAAAATAAAATAACAGGATTTCAACAAAGAGTTCGGCTACTGCTGCACAGTTAAATCATTAATTAATTAACTTCATAAGCTCACCACATGGCATCTTCCTCATGAATGACCTCTCCTGCTGGCACTGTCAACCCCCTATAATAGCATGGACACCTGGAGGGCGGTACACATTCGCCAGATTCCTCCATGTAGGTTCCATTAGTACAACCACATCCATCAACTGGCTCAAAGTCAATCTCACATGTTTTATCTGGGGCTCCTAGGGACTTGCACGTACGATGGCAGCTTGTCATACTGTAGCTGTAGATCAGAGTCTTGGGACAGGTGAGGTATTTGACTAAAATGAACAAACACAGGGGAAAAAAATGAGGAATTTCCAAACTACCAGTTTAAAATAAATAAAATAAACATAATCTTGTTTTGTGAAACATTACTTCAGAATTTAAAAGGCAACAAAGATAGAACTAGAGAATGGGGCTAACTGGGCAACTCTTGAGAGCTACTACAGGCATGATTAGCCAAATGGCCACCTTATGAACTGTAAAATTCTACAATGTCAGCTTATAACACAATGGGTTACTATAGGTTTAGTTTTTATTCTGGAGGCAGATAGCAGTAGTCAGGAAAATTCCTGGCTTGGCCTGCTCAATTTGAAGTGTTATGGACCAGACCAAACCACCTTGAAATATATGAAGAAGATAGCCTTGACCCCAACCTTTTCTTTATTTGTAAAGGCAAGTGTAAGGTGTTTTCTAGTGCATGAAATTTGATTGATCAAACTACCAGGCATGAAGAAAAACACATTTTATTTTCACTATAGTGTAAGAATACAAGTGTGCAATTCTGGACTCCCTGCCATAGGAAGGATGTTGCGAAACTTGAAAGGGTTCAGAAGACATTTACATGAATGTTGCCAGGGTTGGAGGATTTGAGCTATATCGAGAGGCTGAACAGGCTGGGGCTGTTTTCCCTGGAGCGTCAGAGGTTGAGGGGTGACCTTATAGAGGTTTATAAAATCATGAGGAGCATGGATAGGAGCATGAAAATACAAAGTATTTTCCCTGGGGTGACAGAGTCTAGAACTACGGGCATAGGTTTAAGATGAGAGGGGAAAATTTAGAAGGAACCTAAGGGGCAACTTTTTCACATTGGGTGGTGCGTGTATGGAATGAGCTGCCAAAAGAAGTGGTGGAGTCTGGTACAATTGCAATATTTAAAAGGCATCTGGATGGCTATATGAATAAGAAGGGTTTAGGGGGTTATGGGCTGGGTGCTGGCAGGTGGGACTAGATAAGGTTAGGATATCTGATCAGCATAGATGAGTTAGACTATGTTTCTGTGTTGTACATCTCTATGACTCTAAATGAAACAAGTATTGGAATAACAACTCTATTGGAAGACTTAACAGACTAATAGATCATTTAACTACTTAAGAACAACTGTTCCAATATTGTAATATTCCATAAATACACCCATGGCAAACACAAAGTCAATAAAATAGATTGCCTCACATGTAATTCTCAAAGAAGGAAGAGAACCCAACATTTTAGCTGTAATCGAGAGAAACAATAGCTTCCACATCCAGCTTCAAGATTCCAGCAATGCTGGAAGTTTAACTAAAATCCTGGTTTTGTGGGAGCTTGACCCCACCCATTTGTGCTGCTTCTATTGTTCCAGCTAAAACAAAAATGCAAGGTCTGGCAAGATGTTTACTTTATTGGCTTGAAACAGACTGCGGATTACCTCTGCCTCAACCTCTCTTCATTTTAAAAACAAACAGGACACATTACACTTCTTAAAGCCACAGTATCATCACAGAAGTAAGTGTTCATAAAGACAGGGTTTTTTTTTTCTGGCGGGAGGAGATACTGGCTGCATTCAGGCTATCCAACCAGGAAAATATTTAGAGGCTGCCAGGTGTCAAAGGAAACCTCACTTTGATTCTGTCAGACTTTGTCTCAGGAATAAAGTAAAATCTGTAACAACCTCTAGCTCTCCCTCGTTATACTCGCCCCCACCTCACACACTTCCAGTTCATGCTGTTCTGTACCTTTTCACTCACTCCCATGATTTCTTAGACTCTTAATGACACACTATGCCTCCACCTACCCCAGTGATCATCCAACTGTCTACGCCAAGCTATATGAGAGGATATAAGAAAAATAATAGGGCAAGAATAATAAAAAAACTCTATGTTTTATATATGTATAAACCGCAAGAAGATAATAAAGAAACAGCACAATTGATTAGAGACCATAAAGAAAGCTTGCATGGGTAGGGGGTGACATGGGCATGTTCTTAGTAAATGTTTTACACTGATTTTCACAAAAATGAAGGACCATGCAGATGTGTTTAGGAGGAAGAGTATGAAATATTGAATGGGACAAGCATGAGAGAAGAACTGTGAAATACTTAGGAATTTATAAGTGGATAAATTGAGTCCTGGATGAAATACATCCCAAGTTGCTGGAAGAAGCAAAAGAAATAATAGCAGACTTTGACATAAAAACCTACAAATCAGGAGGGGCAGGTCATTAAGTCTCTCAACACTGCTCTACCATTCAATGACATTGTGTTTAATCTAACATAACTTCAAACTCAAATCCACATTCTTGCTTACCTCCAATAACGTGTAGTCCTTGTTCAACAAGTCCTATCTACCACTGCCTTGAAAAGATTCAAGAGCTCTACACCCACCATCTTTTTAAGGTCAACCATCATCTCAGATCCTATCTGACCAGAGACCAGAATGCTGGAGGATGTCAATCATCATTGCTTCTTTAGAAACAGAATGAGGGATTGACTGAGTAGTGAAAGGCTCGTTGGTCTACACTCTGTGCGAGAAAAATATTTTTTTTTAATTCTGAAGCACAGTAGATAGGCATGGATTAGTCAAGGACAGTTATGGTGGATTGTTAAAGGATGGTGACATCTGACTAGTTTGATTTGAATACTTTGAAGCGAGGGATGAGAAGGCAAGAAGATATACATTAAGTGTGGGACATTAAGAGAGGACATAAGACTTGAGCTGATTGCACAAATATGTTGGGGCAAGGCCACTGTGGGACTTAAAAATAAGGATTAGAATTTAAATGTTGTATTTTTTGAGCATCTTGTGCCAATATAAGTCAGTGAAGAGGCTGACAAACCAGTAGGATAGAATATGAGTAGCTGTTTTAGTCAAATCTAAATTTATATAGAGGATACTAGTAGCTCAGTAGAAGAGTTAGAGTGTAAAGATGCACAGTCATTTAAAGTTGGAAGAATGAGGTTTGCTGATGGATAAAATGTAGGATTTAAATTCTGTTCAGGGTTCTTTTTTCATTCATTCACATAATGAGGGCATTGCTGGCTAGGCCACTATTTATTGCCCATCTTTAATTACCCAGAGAGCATTTCAGAGTCAACCATATTGCCATAGCTCTGTAGTCACTTGTAGGCCTGGCCAGCTTAAGACAGCAGTTTTCTTCCCTAAAGGACACTAGTGAATCAGTTAGGTTTTCCAACAATTGACAGTGATTTCATGGTTGTTAGAGTAGATTTTTAAAAAAATCTAAATTTAAATCCCACCATCTACATAGTTGCAATTCAATCCGGGTCCCCAGAACATTACTTAGGACTCCAGATTAATTTAATGATCATACCACTTTGTCAGGACGTCAAGGCTGAGGACAGTTTACTTCCATCTTCAACAACAATAAGATAGAGGGAGTGTCAATGAATCTTGCATTACGCCAAATCATGCAAAGCACTGACATATAGAGTAACTTCAGCATTACCTTTTATTGCCCAAAGATGGGTTTTTCTGTGTATAGAATGAGGCTGCAGTAAATCCAGGAAGGATTTGGCCTCGTGGTATTATCACTGGACAATTAATCCAGAGACTCAGGTAATGTTCTTGGGACACATGAATAAATAAAACAAAGTGAATGGGCAAATGTTTCAGTTATTGCAATTAAACTGGCTATGCTTGATGCAGGGATAAAGAAAGAAAAGTATGACTTGCATTTTTTAAAACTCTTTTCATGATCTTGGAGCACTAACTATGATATAGCCAATGAAAGTATCATCACTGTTGCAAGATAGGAAAGACATAGCCAATTTGTACAGAAGTTCCACAAAAACCATTGGAATGATATCTAAATAATGGAGTTTGTTTTTTATGATGTTGATTGAAGGCTGAAGATTGGCAAATATACCAGAGAATAGTCTGCTGTTTTTCTTCAAAATAGTGCCATAGGATCTTTTACATCCACCTAAAACAGTAGGTATGAGCCCGTTCCTGATGAAGAACTTATGCTCGAAACGTTGACTCTTCTGCTCCTTGGATGCTGCCTGACTGGCTGTGTTTTTACAGCACCACATGTTTTGACTCTGATCTCCAGCATCTGCAGTCCTCACTTTGCACCTCAACAATGCATCAGCTCCCCACTTCTACATTGGATTGTCAGCCGAGATCTGTGTTCAGGCCTTGCAGTGAGATTTGAAATGACAACCTTTTGATTCAGAGGCAAGCGTGCTACCGCCTGAACCACAGAACACGCAGTAGTTGATACTGTTATACTTACAGCATACATTCATCCTCCAGTTTGAAATGATAATCCCTTTAGTTGCACAGGCCTGAACATAAGATGAAAGGGCAGCACACATGCAGTCCTCACTTTTTTCACAGTTACAGCTGTCATATTTACATTGCTGCAAAATAAAAGTCTCACATCATCTCATACTTTTAAGGTGTCAATTTTACACTAGGATAGAACAAAGAAACATGCCTTCAAATGAAAACACTCTACACAAAATATATGTAAACCAAAAGCAATTGTAGGAGTCGTATCTTTCTGCTGTCTTTACACATTTGAATGATAGCATCCATATTGAAAATTTCAGAAAACAAGTAACAGGCTTGACATTACAAACAATACATAGCAATAAATATCAGGTTCAATGACATGGTGACTTTTTGTACCTCAAAGTACTGATTTGGGTTGACATGTGAATGGCACTGAGCGAATGTAGAGTTGTCATCTAATAGCAGGCCACACCAATGTTTAGCATACTTTTCTAGAAAAATAAAGAAGAAATTAAAATAATTATTTTCAGTGGATTATTTTGCTGCAAAAATATTTCCTCAAAGTGTATCTTAACCATGATGGAGCAGAAATTCCACAGGATTTCACTTCTCTCCAAATTTAGCTGTCAGGAAACCACAACCACCACTGTTGTCCTACTAGATATGACATTTTGATATGTATTATATATCAGCATACTTATGTCAATTCTCACTTTGGGTTCACTTGCACATGAACTGGATTCTATCTATTAACTGCTATATCACTGTGTGCACATTGGCCTTACACAAAACTCCATCACGAGCAATGGATCATATTGTGATATCTCAAGATATATCAAGCCACTTAAAGCTACCAACTGGCTTATCAATCTGGACTTAGATAAATTTGAATACAACCACTATCTCTTGCAATACATCCACCAGGTTTATGGAATGCTCATTGTTGACTCTCTGTTTTACACTCTCCTCATTCCTGAAGAAGGGCTCATGCCTGAAACGTCGATTCTCCTGCTCCTTGGATGCTGCCTGACCTACTGCACTTTTCCAGCAACACATTTTCAGCTCTGATCTTCAGCATCTGCAGTCCTCACTTTCTCCTCTCTGTGTTACATGTGCTTTTGTTTCGTTTCCCTTTGACAAGTGTATGTGGCTGGCATATTGATGTCAAGAGCCTTTGATGTTTTCTTTTTCAAGCTAATTATGAAGAGTCGGGGGGGGTGGAGGAGTGTTTTAAAATAAAAAAAAGTCATTGTTGCCACTGGCACTTAAATGATCATGTGAAAATGATTAAGAATTAACCTGAGTGAAGTAGATGTTTTCATAATGACTATATCATTGTGTACAGAACATCCAAACCGATATATGTGTATCAACAATACTTTGGATTTTGAGATGTTCTGCCTTCTGAAAGAAGAAAACACACTACTGCTGGTTGTCTTTGGGGAAAATAGATGTTGTCATTCACTCTGGGTAACATCAGGTACCTGGTTAATGTACCTGATGATCTTCCATTACTATTGTTGTGCAGTGCTTGACCTGGAACTTGGCTAGAGACAGTTTACAATATAGTCTGCCACAGGTTCGATAGCCTTCCCATCATCCATGATGTTTCTTAGTCAAATTCAAAACTGGCCTTTGTTTATCCAAATAAATAGCAGATTAATGGCAGGTGGTAGATTTCATTCTATGATGACATCTTACTCATTAATGTCAACTTTTTCTTCAAATAGTTAGATTACTGATATTTGTGCTGTGCTGGTATATGACTGAAAGGGTTTAAAAAAAAACTACCTTGCAGAGGGATATTTAGTGGCACATCATTGTGAACTGCTACCTGTGAACTCATAAGGACTGAAAACTGCTAGTTAAAAGAAAGGAAGGTATGTGGGATTACCATCCATCTGTTCGAGAAGCAAATTC
This sequence comes from Hemiscyllium ocellatum, assembly GCF_020745735.1. Classification (NCBI taxonomy): domain Eukaryota; kingdom Metazoa; phylum Chordata; class Chondrichthyes; order Orectolobiformes; family Hemiscylliidae; genus Hemiscyllium; species Hemiscyllium ocellatum. Next base: position 13,519,185 of record NC_083418.1, on the reverse strand, counting down.
ATCTGCAAGGTAAGCAAAGGCAACACAAAGATATTGTTTATTCATTGAATCTCTGTCTTGAAAGAAGTCATTAAAACACCAGGGACAGCAGAAAAGGAGAATGATGGACTACTTTTGTCAGATATAAATCATTATGCTAAAAGCAAATTATAGTTTGTAGCGCAATTAGACCTGATAGTATGTACTTTACTTCATTTTAATTATACATTGCAATTAAATAGGCATACCTATGTAGCAATTGGTTAATTGTACTCCTAATCTATGCATGATATAAACCAAATCAGTAGTAGTGATTGGATTTAGATAACTGCACACCTCTTAACTGGTGTATGTTAATTTCTTGTAACTGAACCAAAGAGTACGACTGCCTCTGTATTCCTTTCTTCAAAGTCTCCAGGGTATCATGTTTAAATACTCTGGAGTCCTATTGTGAGAAATAAACGCCTTTTTGAACATCTGGTTATTTTTTGTCTGGTAACTGTTTGTGGATAAGAGTCAGAAGATAATAGGCCATTAGGATATCAGACCCTGGAAATTCTTCCAACAATCTTGGGAGCAGATGATGATTACTGCTCGGTCCTCCACGAAGGCAAAATTGATGATCCAGTGAGTATATTTTCACTTGCCAACGGTTTATGTTAGTCTAGAACAGAGTCGATCCCATTCAAACTTAAGAGTAGACTCGACAAATGGATTTGGCAGTGGAGGGAGAATGAATGAATGATTTTATTGTCACATGTATTTTACTGTGAAAAATGCAATAAAATACAGTGAAAACTTCCACTGTCATTATGATCCGGCATCATTTTGAATAGTTTAAGAATAATAATAAAAAAAATTCCTTAACCCTTCCACCATCACCAGCATAGGACCCAACCAACATTGAAGTCGCTGCTTCTCAGACATTATCTTTCATCACTGGGCCTACCTCGCTGGCATCACTTCTACTGATGTTGCAGCCAATGCCAGGTCCCATGCTCACCCATCCACCATTGACGCTGCTGTCTGCCCCAATTTCTGACCCAAATGGGAGTCGAACCTGGGTCGCTGCACTCAACGCTGCATCCTAACTACCTTGGTATGAAAGTGCGGGTGGTGTAGGAGCCAAGGATAAAGCGGTCAGATCTACTGGAAGCACAGGTGGTTCAGACATCCCAGAGCAAAATGTTTGAGCATCTTAGCTGGAGGAACCGTGAAAATAAAATGCTGAAATCTGAAAAAGTGAACATCGAGAAAGAAGAATACAGTTCATCTAAATTTGGGGAGGAGAAGTATGCCGCTTCACCTCCCCAGCCAACACAAAGTTGATAGATAAAATTAAATAAAGGATGGCAGGCGTATGATTCTCCCTAATGCTTAAAGATATGAGATATGCATAACTGGTGGTAAAGATAAAGCTACAATAATGCAGCAGCTTAAACAGGAATTTACTGAGAGTTTATCATTCTCTGGAAATTAGGACTTTGGACTTAAAAAGGAAATCCTACAGATAAGTTATTGGTCACAGCCGAGTCAGGGGAGGCAAGCTTCCCTGTTGAGAAAGTGGGCCTTTTGCCCGAGATTTTGATCACAAATCAAATTTTCTGTACCTCTCACTCCTACAAGTAAGATTTGCTGCATAAAGTTAAAATCTGAGACTGGAAGAAAGTGTCTAGACGGCTTTATTGTGTAGAAGGAAAAAAGAACATAAATTACAAGAGTGTTCTTGTACTTTATTGAGGTAATAAATCATTTCTGTTTGAATGTGAACTTCTCAAGTGCCTGCAGTCACTGAACTAAATATTAACCCTTTGTGATCTGGTTTTGCATTAGTTTTTGATCCTTGTTTGTTAAATGTTTTATAGGTACTATATTATATTTATGTTTTGTTTTCTGGAGATTGAGATCTGGAGAGATGTTTTGTAGCTTTGTGATTGTGATATGTGCCTGTGTCAGTTTTTAAAAAAAAATGTAAAATTTAAATTGCAGATTTAACTGTTGGGATTTTTATCATTGTTATGATTCTTCCAGTTAAAGTAGAGAATTGTGGTGAAATCCAAATTGATTAAAGGAAGGTAAAGTCCTCAAGATCTGTCCCTTTTAAGGAGCTAACAGTGATGGCCAAAAAATAACACTAAATGTTTATTTAAAGTCAAAATGTTAAAGGTTTTCTGGTGAAAATTTATCTATAGATTTTAATTACAGCTGTATAAAATCCAATTGAAGGAAGGATAATCAAGATAAATAACATAACTTATTTTCTCTTTTTCTTACAATACTGTTTTGTTAGCAAGTTTTGTGAACCTACATCCAAATTGCATTTAGTTTTAGGGAACAGTTGTAGATAAATTGTTATCTTCAGAAGTATTAAGGGTAAATTATCACGTTTGAAATTTGTTTAATGTACTTCCAAACACAATGGTAACACATGGGTGAATCTTTAATTCAGCATAATGAGATTTACTCATGTTAAATATTTATAAATGTGAATTTTTTTTAGAAAATAAGGAAAATATGGAATTTTGAAACATTGGAAGTATAATTTTATTTGAAGTATCTGAAAAATCTGTTTTGAAATCTGAGAAAGCTGATTTCAAAGAGCTTGAAACTAAAAGTAAAAGCATTAACGAATGTATTTTTCTTCCTTTGTTTAAAAAAAAGCTCCCATCTCTAAACTGAAGGGAGGGGGTGTAATTTCATTCAAGACATTTGCCCTGACTCCTTTAAATCCATCTTGAGAATTTACAATGCTTAAGATGTTGTAAATTTTGGGTTTCTGAATTGTAAGAGAGATTTGGACTAATTAACACATTCCTCCCAAAGCAGGATGGATGGAATTTGATGTTGCTTTCAAGGCAGCTTCAAGAACTTCTGAATCTCTGCAGAATGGAGGAAAAAAACACACGCTTGCTGAAAAAAGGGTCTTTGGACTCAAAATGTTACGTCAGATTTCTTTCCACAGATGTTGCTAGACCTGCTGAGATCCTCAAACAATTTCTGCTTTTTGTTTCAGACTTACAGCATTTGTAATTCTTGTAGTTTTTTGTTTTAATATCCAGAGTGATTGATTTGTCAAGTAAATTTTGAAGAAAATAATATCATCTAAGAGAAAGAATGAAGTATATTATTGCCTGGAATCAAACTGAAATGTTTGGTGTTTGTTTTTTAAAAAAATGTAAAATTAAATTGCAGATAATTTAGAGAAGATAAGAGGAAAATATTTTTCACCCAGAGGGTGGTGGGAATCTGGAACACTGCCTGTAATTGTGATAGAGACAGAAACCCTCAAAATATTTAAGATGTGCACTTTCAATGCCAAAGCGTACAAGGGCAATGGGCAAAGTGCTGGAAATGGGATTTAAATAGTCAAGTAGTTGTTTTGACCACTGTGGATGTGATGGACTGAAACACCTTTTTCTCTGCTGTAGATCTCTCTGATTCTATCCCAGAAAGGTACATTCCAAAATCCCAGGAAGCCTGACTTAAATAAGCAATAAGTGACTTCACCACAGGAAATGGCATCACCAACCCAAAGAAATCCAAACATATAAATAGAAAGCAGGAATTTTCAGCATTGCTTCACATGAGACCCACTGAAGATGTTACCTAATAGGGTAATGAAACGTCTGGAAATGAACCTTGCAGCTCAGTGAGCAAACCTATATCCAAAACCTCAACCCGAGCTACAAATCTTCTCAAAACTCGATAGGCAATCAAAGTGCATCCATGTTAAGCCTATAGGTTGATATTTTCATGTTATCATTTCAACTATAGTCTATTACAGTGAAGCTCCTACCAATTGCTGGTGGAAGCTTACTTTGTCTTTCTTACATTTCTTATACATCATACATGTGGGGCTTGATAGCCAGGTCATGTTCCTGCACCATAATACTCCATTATGTTTAATTGTGAACTTTACAGGGATGAGGATGTACATTATTGAATAAATTATTAAATAATAGCATGGTTAATATTACAGAATCTGAAACACTTCTATTAGTCTTATTTTCTCAACTCTATCAAGGTTTGATTCTACCCTTTCAGCTCATCACTTAAAAGCAGTAAGCTATAGACTTACCATTTACAACACTGAGGGAGCAAGGGTTTTCATGAATGTCTCTTCTGTCAGGGCAGCTAGCTTTAGTCTTCCAGGTATTTGCGAAAGCAGCAGATGTTCCTTCCACAAGACCACTGACTATTTTAAATTCATCATTGAGCACATTGTTGAAGTTTCCACAAAGACCTAAACAAACACAAACAAATAGTATAACGTGACATTGTTTTCAGCAATGCAGCATTTATGAATACTTAGAATGGCTAGATGGTAAAAGTACAATTAGGTTGTAACTTACCACACACCCGACTTTTAAAGACAGAATCCAGTCTTATATAGAGTTGCATGATAGACACCAACTGTACCTGGAGCTGCAGCCCAAAAGAAGTATGAATGATAACATGGAAAGTCGACGGCATGAAAATAGTGAAGTTAGCTGTGAAAACAAGGAAGTTGAACATTTAAGAATGTATATAACAGGTTTCTTTAAAAATGTAAAACACACTGTCAGAGGAAAATTGTTCAAAACAACATTCTGCAAATTACTTGAATTTTAGAGCAAATATGAAATCCATCTCAAAGCAAAAATAATCATTGTCCTTAATGATTTTTAAATATGTTTGTACATTGTGCCCTTTCCATCACTAGCCCTACCACCTCTGCCTGTTGTACTTTTATTAACTCTATTAAAGTTTGCAATTTTTTTTCCATGGGATGTGGACATCACTGTTAATTCCAGTAATTAATGCCAGTCCCAAACATTGCAGACCCACTGAGTGACTATTCACACATTCAGAAGAGAGATTTGGGTGTACCAGTGCATAAAAGGTATGTATGTATGTTAAGGAAGTAATCAGGAATACTAATATGTGTTATGTTTTATTGTAGGGGAATTTAATGCAAGAGTAGGGACGTTATGCTTTAGTTATACAGGGTATTAGTGAGGTGCATCTGGACTACTGTGTCCAGAGCTAGTCACTGTTTTTGTGGAAGGATGCCAAATGTAATGGAAGCAATTCAGAGAAAGTTTACTAGACTAACACCCTGAATGAGTGAATTGCCTTATGAGGAAAGGGTGGGCCTATATCCTCTGGTGTTTAGAAGAGTCAGAGGTGACTTAGTTGAAACAAACAAGATCTTGAGGGACTTGACCAGGTGGATGTTGAGATAATGTTTCCTCCGGTGGGAGAATTTAGAAATAGGGCTCATACTTAAAAATAAGGGAGCACCCATTTAAAACAGAAATGAGAAAGTATTTTTACTCTGCAGTGAACCTTTAGAATTCCTTTTCTCAAAAGGCAGTGGATGCAGAATCTTTTAATATTTTTAAGGCAGAGGAAGGTAGATTCTTGATTACCAAGTGGATGAAAGATTATTGGGGGTATAATCTTATTAAATGGAGGAGCAGGGTCAAAGGGACGAATGGCCCATTCTTATTCCTTGTTCATGTTGGACATCTCACCATCTGCACCAAAAGTACCTGCTGTGCCAACCAATGTCTTTTGTAATTCCTCTCTCTGTGTCTCTTTCTGTCTCTCTCTTTCTCTCTCTCTCATGCTAGGAGGAAAACAGCCCACTGTAGGGTACAAAGAGTCAAGGCATCTCCTCATCCCTTATGTAGAAACCATCCTGACTTTGACTGCCCTGAATGACTGACAAACTGTCTAAGCTCCTGGATTGGTTATTGGAGGCTGCTTTTGACTTGCTATGTTGGGATCCCTGAGTGAAAGCTATCCCCATTGAGTTGATTGAGGGCTGCTGACAGCCATGGCAGGTTCACCAACTGGAAAATGAGTTATTGTTCTTCTAGCTTGTGCTGAGCTTTGCTGGAGCACTGAGATAGAGATGTTGGCCAGAGAACATGGTGGTGTTAAATTAGCAGGCAACTGGAAGTTTTTAGCAGGCAGAACATAGATATTCTGCTAAGTGGTCATCCAGTCTATGCTTCACTTCCCCAATATAAAGGACATCACATTGTGAGCAACGAATGTAGTAGATTAGATTGTGAGAAGTGCAGATAAAGTGCTGCTTCATCTGGAAGGTATATTTGGGCCCTTGGATACTGAGGAGGGAGAGGTAAATGGGCAGGTGTTATACTTTCAGTGGTTGCAGGGGAAAGTGCCATGGGTCCGTGGGAGGTGTTGGGAGTGAAAGAGTGGACCAGGGTGTCTCATAGGGAACAGTCCCTGTGGAATGCAGAAAAGGGAGGAGAAGGAAATAGGTGCCTGGTGATGGCATCTCCTGGGAGGTGGCAGAAATGGCAGCTGATGATCTTCTGAATATGGATGCTGATGGAATGGTAGATGAGGACCAGGGGAAACCTATTACTCTTTTGGGATGGAAGAGAGGGCATTACAGTGAAACATAGGAGATGGGTTGGACCTGGTTGAGGGTCCTTTTGACAACAGTGCAGGGAAATCTCAGAGGCTCCCTTGTCGAAGCTGGCCTTATCGGAGCATATGCGATGGAGCAACTGGGAGAATGGAATGGAGTCTTTATAGGAAACAGGGCATGAGGACATCAATCCAGAGCTGCCAAGAATGGTTCCTGAGCTTTGTCCTGCACTTGGCAGACAAGGGGATATTAGTGCCATGCTTTGCTAGTAAAGTCCTGGAGTTCTCCACATATGGGGTGTTGCACAGGCAGGATTTGCTCTTACCCCAGGATTAGGAGTGGAGGCTACAGCACCAGAATGCCATCCTGCTCTCTGGTGAAAACAAGTGAATTTGTGAGCTGCTGAGTTATCATACAGGTTCACTGATCAGGTTTTAAGATGGCATCAGTGTCAGAAATCCATGACATATATAAAGCCCATTACACAGTACTTGTGGTCAGTGTGGTGTCCACTCAGGAATCTGGTTGCTTAAGATGCTCTTGCAGGTAAAGAGATTGGGTATATTTTGTGTTTAAAGCAAACAATTAATGATTTTTGGACATGACTTACCAAAGGTTAAAGGCAATTCTGTAAAGATTCCATTGACAGACACACGGCCATTGGGGTTAATTGTAATGATCTGTAAATAAAGGACCAATACATTCTTAATAAAATTATGTTTAGACCTTGGTATTCCCTTAAATATATATCAAAATATTTAAATAACAAAAACAAATTTTATATGACTTACAGTTTGAGATCTATGTTCAGTCAGTGATACAGACTTTAAGCATGTTTCAGATTCTGTAATACCACATTGCTGCAGCTCCCCGAGGACAGTGAAGAAAGTATTTTCGCAGTCCTAGAGTGATGGATTAGAAGAAAGAGACCTAATAACAACTTTTAATGAAATCATCCACTTGCATGGCACTTCAAACTAAATATCATGGAGAGTTGAATATTTTGTTAAGTTAGTTCTTCTGTAACACACAGACTTTTAGATGAAATAAAAAAAGAAATATACCAATGCCAATCCTCTTAAGTAACATCTTTATTCTAGTGACAATCAACAACATTATTAACATATTAGCTTGTTGGTGCTATTAATTTTCATTTTACTAAAACCCAAGTGAAAGTGATCCTTACCTTAGCAAGAACATAATGACAATTCCCATGAAATGTGTATTGCTTTTCATCAAATGTATTAATATGAGATCCTCCCTCAACAGAACAGATCCCAGGGCAAGATAGTTCAGTACAAAACCACTGTCCTCCATTACAATTGCTGTCAGATTAAAAAGTGTTCAATATCAGTATTTTTCTTGGATGAAAATCAAGGAAAAAAATGACAAAAGGATAAATTCCATCTAAAAAAAACATGAACTTTATGATTTTTTTTGTAAAAATCAAATTAATTACCATTTACTGCATTTGGTGGAATAGGACTCTCCAGGTGCATAAGATAATCCATTGTAGGTACAGGGACACTGTTCTTTTGGAATACATCCAGTGTTGGAAATATCATCAAGAACAGTATCTACAATATAAAGGTTTGAAGTTACACATACACAGATTCTTAACATGCAGATTTTTCTTACTTTTTAAATGATATGATTAAGTTACTTCAACTGTCATTCTCATGTTATCTCTTTTTTTTGCTATTGTAATCCCACTTTGTAACACTCTGAAGAGCCTCTGCTATAAATTTATTTTTGTTTGTGTTTAATACAACACAAATCATTGTTTCTCGAACAATATTATTGCACCATTTCTATAAAACAGTGAACCATTCACTACCTTCAAAACTACTGTAAGACTCTTCTGTCCATAACATTAACAAAATATGCAAATATCATTAACATATTCCTCTCCAGACCCACAGTACCAAAAAACAACTTCACCACATTAGCATTACATTCCACTTGATACCGCTGATGTCCCATTCACAGCTCGATGAGATAGTTAGTAAGTTTACAGATGACACCAACATTGAATGTGTAGTGGACAGCGAATTACAACAGATTACAACAGGATCTTGATCAGATGGTCCAGTGGACTGAGGTGGCAGATGAAGTTTAATTCAGATAAATGTGAGGTGCTGCATTTTGGGAAAGTAAATCGTGGCAGGACTTATACACTTAATGGTAAGGTCCTAGGGAGTGTTGCTAAACAAAGAGACCTTGAAGTGCAGGTTCATAGCTCCTTGAAAGTGGAGTCGCAGATAGATAGGATAGTGAAGAAGGCGTTTGTTATGCTTTCCTTTATTGGTCAGAGTATTGAGTACAGGAGTTGGGTGGTCATGTTGTGGCTGTACAGGACATTGGTTAGGCCACTGTTGAAATATTACGTGGAATTCTGGTCTCCTTCCTATCGGAAAGATGTTGTGAAACTTGAAAGGGTTCAGAAAAGATTTAAACGATGTTGCCAGGGTTGGAGGATTTGAGCTAGAGGAAGAGGCTGAACAGGCTGGGGCTGTTTTCCCTGGAGCGTTGGAGGCTGAGGTGTGACCTTATAGAGGTTTACAAAATTATGAGGGGCATGGATAGGATAAATAGGCAAAGTCTTTTCCCTGGGGTTGGGGAGTCCAGAACTAGAGGGCGTAGGTTTAGGGTGAGAGGGGAAATATATAAAAAAGACTTAAGGGGCAACTTTTTCAGACAGAGGGTGGTGTGTGTGTGTATGGAATGAGCTGCCAGAGGAAGTGGTGGAGGCTGGTACAATTGCAACATTTAAGGGGGATTTGGATGGGTATACGAATAGGAAGGATGAAGAGGGATATGGGCCAGGTGCTGGCAGGTGAGACTAGATTGGATTGGGATATCTGGTTGGCATGGACAGGTTGGAATGAACAGTCTGTTTCCATGCTGTACATCTCTATGACTCTATGACTTTATATGAGGTGGGCACATGTATCTCTCTATAAAACTGATGTTACATCTTTTCTATAATAACATTAAAAGTAATGTAACACCCAAATACTTTTCATATATCAATATGGTGCAACTAGACAAAACTTACGTGGCACAAGCTCATCTTTTTTGTTCCTGAATTTTTTTCAGAATGTTATAATCAGCATTTAATGTTGATTCACAGAGTACTCAGGCAACCTTAAGAACATTCAATATGGGGAAGCATAGGCAGGCAGTGCTTGCCTGTTTACAGGTTCTGTTCTGCTTGAACAAAATTTCACATGGGCTTTGTACATTACTGTGGTGGCAGAAACTTCCTACCATTTTGAATGTCTTGCTATTACTTTTTATGCATAAGGGATTTACACAATTTGTTGTATTACAATTCCTCTGAAATATCAGATCCTGAAATTTACTCATGGTGGCTACCTTAATTATAACCCTACTTTTATTTCAGTTAAGGCAAATCTGAAAATATTGATTTCAATAGTATTAGCAGTTTGCTTTAGATAAATATAAGTGCAGTATAGCTCCTGCCTCAGTGATTAAATCAGCGATAAAGCCTTGCCAACACATCTTAAAATCATGAACACAGTAACGTAAGTAAACTTGAAAATATTGAAAACATTGAAAAATACTGGAAATTTGAAACAAGAACAGAAAATACTTATAGTGAACAGTTCAGTCACCATCAATGTGGGTGAAGACCAGTTAAATTTTTGGGTTCTGATAATTAACTTGTAATATTCCTTTAGATTGTAATAGCTGTGTAAGGTAAATTTTCATGTCAGCTTTTAGTCAATGTGCTTTGACACATAAACTCCTCCCCCTTATTAAACAAGGGAAAACCATCACATACAGTTAGTATTCAACTGAACAATACTTTGAGGCATTGTATCTTACTTGGAGCACAGAAGCAGCCATCAATGCAGTGGTCCTCACACATCCGGCTCCTATCAGGATTTGAGCATGTGTCTGCACATGGAATTCCACACTCCTCATAGGTCATATTAAATTGGCAAGTCTTCTCTGTAAAAGAGATATAGTGCCAACATTTAATATATTCATAATTTCCATGAGAAAATAATGGTTTTTGTGATTGTGTTTGGGGAGCTTGAGGTTGAGCAATTTTAAAACTACTTGCCACACGTTCCTTTCCTTCTCCAGTTGCTAGGTTTACCTCCAACATGAGCACATTGTCTAGAAAATTCTGATAAGGTATTACACATGCAGGATGATGGATTTTCTAAATCCTTGCACAGGCACATATCCAGCATGCAGCTCTTGATAAAAGGTGCTAAATCTAAGATATCATAGCAGTTGGAAAAACCTGGGTCAGTGAGTGCTCTTTCACACATGGATTCCTGAGGAGAAAGGAAATTATTAAGTAAAGGCCAAATTGTGCATTAGCGTTTAATTACACACAGTCATAGAGTCATAGAGATATACAGAATGGAAACACACCCTTCGGTCCATCTTGTCCATGCTGACCAGATATCCCAACCCAATCTCATCCCACCTTCCAGCATCTGGCCCATATCCCTCCAAACCCTTCCTATTCATATACCCACCCAGATGTCTTCTAAATGTTGCAATTGTACTAGCCTCCACCGCTTCCTCTAACAGCTCATTCCATACATATACCACCACTCTGCCCTCATCAATCCTCTTTGTTACTTCATCAAAAGACTCAATCGAGTTTGTGAGATATGATTTCCCCGCACAAAGCCATGTTGACTATCCATAATCAATCCTTGCCTTTCCAAATACATGTATATCCTGTCTCTCAGGATTCCCTCCAACAACTTGCCCATCACCAACATCAGACTCACTGATCTATAGTTCCCCGGCTTGTCCTTATCATCTTCCTTAAACAGTGGCAGCACATTGTTAATATGTTTCATAACAAAGATGTGGATCACCGGTGTATGAGACGCTTGCATCTTTCCTACAAGTATATGCATCAAGTACTCATGTCTATATTGAGTTATGATGTGGAAGTGCTGGCGTTGGACTGAGGGTGGACAAAGTCAAAAATCACAAGAACCAGGTTATAGTCTAACAGGTTTATTTGAAACTGCAAGCTTTCATGGCACTGCTCCTTCATCAGGCAGCTAGTGAGAGAGAATACATTGGACACAGAATTTATAATTGAAAGATCTTGGGGTAGTGACTCGAAAGAAATTCTGGGATTTACATAATAATCATTTGAAACATGTCTTCCATTCTAACTGATTAAAAACCTAATAGCTATCTTGGTTTGTTCAATATATTTGCATAAGTTGTATGACTTTTTGATCATTTACTTATAAATTCTGTGTCTAATGTATTCTCTCTCACTAGTTGCTTGAGGAAGGAGCAGGGGCTCTGAAAACTTGAGGTTTCAAGCTGGACTGTAACCTGGTCTCACGCGATTTTTGACTACATTGAGTTGGAACAAGGATCTCTCTATCCTAATCACAGAGGATATGGACCAATGGATTATTATCATTTTAAACATCAGCTATCCTGAATGTTAAAATGTATAAAGTTAGCACATTATCATTTACAATGGGACCCTATGAATTTAAAGGACAGAAATGTGGCAGCATTGTGGCTCAGTGATTTAGCACTGCTGCCTCACAGCGTCAGGGATCCAGGTTTAATTCCAGCTTCTGGCCACTGTCTGTGTGGAATTTGCACATTCTCTCTGTGCCTATGTGGGTTTTCTCCAGGGTGCTCCAGTTTCCTCCCACAGTCCAAAAATGTGCAGGTTAAGTGAATTGGCCATGCTAAATTGCCCACAGTGTACAAGGATGTGTAGATTAGGTGCATTAGTTAGGGGTAAATGGAGAGTAATAGGGTAGGGTAATGAGTCTGGGTGGGTTACTCTTAGGAGGGTTGGTGTGGACGTGTTGGGCCAAATGACTGGTTTCCACAGTGTAGGGATTCTATGATAAATAGGACCATTAGGCCATTCATTAGCTACAATCGTTTATGATATGTCTATATTCTTGATCTACACTATCCCCCTCTCTCTTCACCTCACCTTATCAACACAACATTTTATTCCTATTCCCTTCAACTGTTGGGTTATTAATCCAGTGATATTAAAGGCATCATAGAATCCCTACAGTGCAAAAAGAGGCCGTTCAGTCCATCAAGCCTGTACCGAGCTTCCCACTCCTTATTTACTATGGCTGATCCACCTAGCCCGCACACTTTGGCCAATTTAGCAGGGCTAATCCACCTAAACATTTTTGGACTGTAACACATGGACACAGGAGAATGTGTTAACTGTACACACAGTCACCTGAGGCTGGAATCAAACCCAAGTCCCTGGTACTATGAAGCAGCAGAGCTAACCACTGAGCCACCACAATTGACATTAACACTATGTCACCTTCACCAAGATGGGATAGGAAATTGATCTGTGTGCACCTTAAATGCAGACAGCAGACAGGTCAAATGGCCTTCTTCTGTGCTATGTGTACTATAAAAATAGCTTACTCTTTTGCTGTTCACAGCCTTTAATAATGCCTAATTAGCTTGGAAAAAGGAGTAGATAATTAGCAGAAGCAAATGTTTAAAATAAAATCTCAGAGCTAAAATGGATTCAAGCCAAAAGGAGGTTAGAATAATAAGAAATATCGACTCACAAATGTTGAACAATTTTTGTTTTGTTCAGATGAAGGTACATCATTGCATTGCTCCTTGGGATCATTCAGTTTCTGTAAGTTTCCATACTGGATTGGAGTCAGGTGGTGTCCTTTAATCAATAACAATCAATAAATAAACAACATGAAATAAAACTATCTAATCAAATGTGATGGCTAGTACCTTTTATACATACCGTTTGAAAAAAATTCATTATCTCGTATGCCATTGAAATCGCCACAGAGTCCACATGTTGTGTTGACAAACTGCTGGCCCAGTTCAAGCTAAGGCAAAAAAAGAAAAGAAAATCAAAAATTTTCTATGAGCTGCATCGAGTAAATTATGAAGAATAGACCCTTTTGTCTGTCAATGGGAATGTTTTAGAGATGACACTGCAATATGAGGCTCCAGGTTCTGTTTTGGGTGGGCTGGCAATGTGGAAGTGTGCACTGGAGAGGAGACAGATTATGAATCCGCTGAAAGTGTACCACTGATTTTGAATCTCACAGACTTTCTGATTACTGCACTCCAGTTAATGCTTTCTCTGTGAACTTTATGCAGCTGATCTTGTGTTTAGCAGCAAGGAGATTCCTGCCTGCATCTTCATTCAAAAGTGGCTGGTGTGCAAATCCTGGCATCTGCCTTTGCTCCAAATTCCTTGACAAATTACACAAACCTGTCAAACTCAAATCTAAAATTAATATTTGATCAAGCTTCAATTGTTCTTTGTGGAAGAGATTTGCGGATTTCTACATTTTTTTTCAAAAGTTCTTGTGCAATTCCGCGTTATAGAAAAATTGCACTTTAGAAACAACACTGAAAGTATTGGTGATATAATTGCATTACAGCCAACACATGTTTGAAAAACAATGTCCCCAGTTCGTCAGTTGCGTTATAGCGCATTTGTGTTAATGAAATGTGCATTATAGCAGAATGACCTGTATCATCTTTTGTGTATAGAATTGTTTCTTAATTTCTCGCCTGATTCTAAGACCATGCCCCCAGCCTTAGTCTCAACATTAGAACAAATAGCTTCTTTTTCTCAAACCTATCTGTCCCCCTAAGTTTCCTAATACCTTCAATGAAAATTTTGATGTCCAACATTTTGCTCAGACATCTTGTTCCCAATCATGATGTCCATCATGTTTGGGCTGTAGCATGATTCAGTGAATGAGTAGTAAATGGCCTTGTAGGATTATTTTGAGTAATCCTGGAACTAAAATGTCTGGTTTTGTTACACACCAACTCTGCATTGTTGGCAGTAATTGGCCTGGGTTGGCTGATTAACAGACAGAAGGAAGGGCAGTGGCAGAGTAGTGAAGGCATCATTATCCATTGATCGTACATTCACTGAGGCGCATCGATCAGTCAGGGATCGATCCTAGTGTAATTCTGTTACCACTGCAGTCATTCAGCTAATTGCATTAATCAACCCCAACATCCCCACCAGTACCCTTCCACTGACACTCTCGTTTGTTTGGCTGAACTTGTCCTCACCCTTAACAACTTCTCCTTCAAATCCTCCCACTTCTTCCAGATGAAAGGGGTAGCCATGGACACCCGCATGGGCCCCAGCTATGCCTGTCTCTTTGTTGGCTATGTAGAACAGTCCATCTTCTGTAATTACACCAACATCACTCCCCACCTCTTCCTCCACTACATTGATGACTGCATTGGTGCCACCTCGTGCTCCCACGAGGAGGTTAAGCAGTTCATCAACTTCACCAACACATTCCATCCTGACCTTAAATTCACCTGGACCATCTCTAACACCTCCCTCCCCTTCCTAGACCTTTCCATCCCCATTAATGATGACCAACTTAACAGTGACATTTTTTTACAAACCCACCGACTTCCACAGCTACCTGGATTACACCTCTTCCCACCCTACCTCCTGAAAAAATACTATCCCGTATTCCCAATTCCTCAGCCTCCACCATATCAGCTTCCAGGAGGACCAGTTCCACCACAGAACACACCAGATGGCCTCCTTCTTTAAAGATTGTCATTTCCCTTTCCACATGGTTGAAGATGCCCTCCAGCGCATCTCATCCACATTCCGCACCTCTGCCCTCAATGCCACCCCTCCAACCACTACAAAGACAGAACACCCCAGTCCTCATCTTCCACCCACCAACCTCCGCATAAACCACATCATCCATCGATATTTCCGCCATCTCCAAACGGATCCCAGAGATATATTTCCCTCCCCACCTGTTTCCGCCTTCTGCAAAAACCGTTTCCTCCGTGACTACCTGGTCAGGTCCACACCCCCCTACAACCCGGCCTCCCATCCTGGCACCTTCCCCTGCCACCACAGGAATTGCAAAACCTGCGCCCACACCTCCCCTCTCACCTCCATCCAAGGCCCCAAGGGAGCCTTCCATAACCATCAAAGTTTCACCTGCACAACCACCAATGTCATTTATTGTTACCGTTGTGGCCTCCTTTCCATTGGGGAGACTGGATACCATCTCGCAGAGCACTTTAGGGAACATCTCCAGGGCACCCTCACCAATCAATCCCACCACCCCATGGGGCCCAACATTTCAATTCCCCCTCCCACTCTGCCGAGGCCATGCCGGTCCTGGGCCTCCTCCATGACCACTCCCTCACCACCCGACGCCTGGAGGAAGAACGCTTCATTTTCCGTCTTGGAACACTTCAACCCCAGGGCATCAATGTGGATTTCACCAGTTTCCTCATTTCTCCTTTCCCTCATCTCAACCCAGTTCCAACCTGTCAGCTCAGTACCATCCTCATGACCTGTCCTACCTGCCAATCTTCCTTCCCACCTATCCGCTCCACCATCCTCTCCAACCTATCATGTAAATTGCAATTGTTTACATCAGTTAGGACACAGAATGAAGGATTCCATTTAGAAATGATGGTTCTAACACAACTCTCCAATTGCCTAGATGATGCAAATCTCACTTCTTTCCAGCAGCTTCAAACCATGTGGGACAAAGGAATCTACTTGAGTATTTTTTCAAAGAATCCCTACAGTGTGGAAACAGGCCACTTGACCCAACAAGTCGACATCAACCCTCCCGACAGCAAGTGACGAGTGCATTGAACCCACACATTCCTGAACACAGTGGACAATTTAGAATTATAGAATCCCTACAGTGTGGAAATAGGCCATTTAGCCCAACAAGTCCACACCTGCGCTCTGAAAAGTATTCCACCCAAACCCATTCCCCTACCTTATTACCCTATATTTACCCCCTACTAATGCTGCTAACCTAGCACATTCCTGAACACTATAGGCAATTTAGCATGGCCACCTAACCTGCACATTAGACTTAGACTTAGACTTACAGTGTGGAAACAGGCCCTTCAGCCCAACAAGTCCACACCGACCCGCCGAAGCGCAACCCACCCATACCCTTACATTTACCCCTTACCTAACACTACGGGCAATTTAGCATGGCCAATTCACCTGACCCGCACATCTTTGTGACTGTGGGAGGAAACCGGAGCACCCGGAGGAAACCCACGCAGACACGGGGAGAAAGTGCAAACTCCACACAGTCAGTCGCCTGAGTCGGGAATTGAACCCGGGTCTCTGGTGCTGTGAGGCAGCAGTGCTAACCACTGTGCCACCGTGCTGCCCTAACAGTGGCTCAATGTGAACACCATTTTCTGAATGGTGTCTCAGAGTGTTAACCATTATTTTTACACAATATGGAATTAGAATACTTCGTGATTGTGTTTGATTGGCCTAGACTTGATGGTTTTGTGCTTTAGACCTCCATGACTTGACGACTTTCATTCCCTACATCACTAGAACACAGTTGCTGCATTTCTATTTATTTCTGATTCAGAGTCCCAGTAAAGCCTAATGCAAGCTGGAGGAATAGTACTTCATTTTCTACTTAAATACATGAGAGACTTCAGGACTCAACAAGGTCTTCAACGATTTCATAGCATGAACATTGTTGCCATTTTGATTACGCATCCTTCCCAACCCTCAAATCCCCAAGTCATTTGCTTGTATAGGTTTGCTCTCAGCAAAGCTGACCTATTTTCTATTAATCACACCTATTTTTCATTCATATAACACACCTCTACTACCATCAGTACTCCCTCTGCCTTTTATTCCATCCATTTGTAAACATTATAAAAGCCATCATTTTTGAGCACATTCAGTTCTGAAGAAGTCATATCAGACTGTAAATATTGACTTTATTTCTCTCTCCTCCAGATGTTGCTAGACCTGCTCAGTTTCTCCAGCACTTTTTGTTTCTATTTCAGATCTCCAACATCTGCAGTGCTGTGCTTTTATTTGAAAAGTATCAACAAGATTGGTCAGCAATTTTCAAGGCTTATTAGAAACCACCTTCTAGATTAATAGACATTAGCACCTGGAAAACATTAATATTGCTTGATCAAGTTCCAATCCAAATCATGTGCCATTTTAATCTGGATATATATCACCATTTCTTCTTCACCTCTGAGAGATGGATGTTACAATGGTACTGATTACCTAGTCCACACCAACCAAAAGTCAGCTGGCTCTTTTCTGTGAAATCTGCCTTTCCCAAAGTGATAAAATACAGTTTTAAGTAGTGCTCAAATAATTAGAATGGGTATTTTTGCCCATGGGGACAGGAGACCTAGAGAGCTGTGGCCAATCTGAATGTGGATTATAGCTCCAGCACCACCACTCAGAATGGAAATATTTGTGAAGCATCTCTCTCCATTGAGCTGTTTAGCTGTCCACTACCATTCATGACTGGATGTGGCAGGACTGCAGAACATAGATTTGATTCATTGGTTGTGGAATGGCTTTTTTTTTTGTAAATGACATACTACTTATGCTTTTTGGCACATAATTAGTCCAGTGTTGATACTTCATTTATAGATACACCTGCTGCAACTCTTGACATGCCTTCTTGTGCTCTTTGTTGAACCAGGGTTGATCTCCTGGCTTGGTGGTGATGATAGAATGGGGGATATGCCAACCCAATGCTCCTTAAGTGCCTAATCTTGAGCTCCTAGATAAGTTTGAGACCTAGCCTAGTTAGCACAGTGATAGCGCCATACAGCACAATGAGGATATCCTAAAACTAAAGGAAGAACCGTGTCACCACAATCATCTCCACTGGTACTATCATGATGGATGTATCTGCCTCAGTTAAATTGGTGAGGATAGAGTCAAATATGTTTTTTCATCTCTTGTTAGTTCTCTAACCACAAATGCAAGTCCAGCCATCAGCTATGCCCTTTGTCACTTGGCTCAGGTGATGGTCCCACCAAGAGTAGATTCTGTTGGTCTTGTCAACCTCGTGCTTTCCTCAAGTGCTCAATATGGAGGAAAAATGATTCATCATCTGGGGGAGACTATGGTTGGTAGTAACCAGCAAGAAATTTATTTGACCATGTTTAATCTGATGTACTGAGATGTCATGGGATCTGGAGTCAATTCCATCTCAACTGTGTACGATTATGCTTCCACCTCTGATGAGCCTGCCCTGTTCAGGCAGAACATAGCCAGGTGTGATAGTAGTGGCGACTGACACATTGCCTATAAGATATGGGTCTATAAGAATGAGTCTGTCGGGCTGCTATTTGAATAGTTCATGAGGTAGCTTTCCCAACTTTGGCATGGTTGACAGGGTATGTATTTGTCATTCTGATGCCTTAGTAGATGCTGTATGTTCCATCTGATTTTGTTTCTTTTGATCAGAATTTGCAGCAGTTAGATACAATTTGAGAGGTTTGTTCTGCCATGTCGGAGGGCATTTATGAGTCAATGGATCTGGGGTCACATGAAAACCAGATGGTGGGATAGCAGATTTAGATACGAGATGGTATTCGTGAACCAGATGAGTTTTTCTAGTTTTTAATCCTGGATTTAGCAAGTATATTTCACCATCTGCTGTATGAGATTCAAACTCTTTAGTCCAGAGACAGTACCATCATGTCTATGTTTACTTAGTTAAGGGTTGGAAAATGGTGAGGTATATTCAAATAGCTGCTGATGTAATGATGCACATACCGTGAGGGCGTCACCTCCATTCCAAATAAGAGTCAAGCCAATCTTTGCAGTGATTCGAGTGTAATTACTGACTTTCTCAATCACAATCCCAGAATGGGTGTAAGGTAATGTCACACTACAATAAAAGAAGCAAAAAATCATAAATGTTTTCAACATGGCCTTGAATTTAATTATTTCAGAAATACTTTACAGGGTTACAAAACAAATTGTTTATTTGTTATTTTTATTTGCAACTCTATTCAACAGATTTAGCTCCTGAACAAATTACAACCTGTCCAAAGCCATCACTCATATTTTATCATCCTTATCCATGATCCCATCCTCAGCAAACCACCAGAGAACTTCTTTTTCTCATGCAATTTATTTGTTTCATAAAATATCAGCATTTCTGGCAAGGTGTGTATTTACTGCCCATCCCTAACTTCTGCTGGGAACATAATGGTGAGCCACCTTCTTGAACTTCCACATATGGTAGGGTGCAAGTTCCAGGATATTGATTTGGTAATAGTGAAAGAAGCTGATGTATTTCTAAAGCCAGCATGTGGGTACATGACTTCAAGGGAAACTTGCAGGCAATGGTGTTCCGAGGCATTTATTTTCTGCCTTGTCATTCTAGGTGGGAGAGGCCACACATTTGGAAGGTGCTTTGGAATGCCCCTCAGCAAGTTACTGCAGTCGATAGAGTCGGCATGGACAGAATCTCTTTTGCCCGTCATTGTCTGTGCCAGTCATTAAGCATCTATGTGCTATAAGCAACTCATTGCCAGCCATTAATGGAGTCCATTAGCAGCTATTGGTTCTTCCAGGCTGACCTTTACCTACTCCTTTGTCTGCCCAATTGTTTTGCTCCTTCTTTGAGCTCCAACTCCACCTATTGTTTATTCCTCACCCTCCTCCCACCCCAACATCAGAATATCGACCAATCTTTTCCTAGCTAAAATAAGTTCTGATAAAGGTCACTGGACTGAAAGTAATTCTGCTTTCTCTTCACAGATGCTGTGAAGATTCAGTAATGGAGTGTCCTTCAAAAGTGAGACTTGAGGAGTTTCGGCTATGTTCACTGGTAAGAAGGAGGTAATGGCTGACCTGTTGGAGCTGCTCAAGATGGTTATGATGAATGATTTCATCATTCAGTAAAATTGTAACAAGACAACCAAATGTAAGATCACAGGAGGATTAAGAGGATAAGTTTGAGAAAATTTACTACACAGAAGTGATCAGAATGTCATTGATGCAGAATCCAGAAATTATTTTCTTGTTTGATGTTTGCAAAGAGAAATGTTATGGTTCAGGGAGCATGAGCAGGACAATAGGATTGGATTGTGGTTCTTGTGGGGGGAAAGACTGCTGTGAGTTTGATATGCTACACACTTTTTTTTAACCTTGTAACATAGTATGGGCTTGTTTTCAAACGCCTGCAGAGTAAGGATTCGGTATGGGTGACATTAAAATATATAGGCTCTGTCTCTGGATCTGAACTTCTCCAGGACTCTGTTCAATTTTCAAAATCCTGGAAGGAAGAAGGAATGGGTACACATTCGCTTCCAATTAACAAGGTAGTAAAGTTCATTTAGCACATCGACACTGCCATTTTCAGTGGCTATTTCAATTAACCTGATTCTGGTGCAAATTAGGCAGGCCCATTGCAGCGTGACAGAAGATATTTCTTTCATGTTTAAAACTGTCAGGGCCTTGAGTAGCTTGCACTTGGAAGTGAGCAGTACCTTAGTTTTGCACAGTTGCCCTGTATTTCATTCCCCTAATGGATGCTCAATTCACCTCCTTATCAATTAGAGCATTTAAAAACATGGTCAAGTCACCAACACAGTTGAGCCATAAGTTTGGGACCAAGAAATATCTGGATCATTGTTTTTCCAATTGTGTTTAGAAAATCCAGATCATAATTCGACAAAGCAACTTTCCCACCCCTCTTCTCCCACCAGACTAAACTGTGCAGATCTGGTATAAGAGCTTCAAATAATAAAACACTTACAGATTATCATCAGCTGAAATAGTTGAATTCTGTACTTCAATAACTGTTCCATCAACTTTCAGGACAATGTGAGTGATCCTTGGAAAACCATTGACAATGGAACGTCTCATCTGGATGTTGAATTCCTCATAACTACTTAAACATTGGGAAGCGAAGACATAATTGCAAGTTCCAGGAAAATAATAAAAGTCACCATCAAAGGTTTTAAAGTGATAATTTCCCCAGGTACTGCAAACACGGAAATTGTGGTTTGGATTGTGACCTACGAAGTGAAAATAGACAATTAAACTTCATGAATGAAATCAGTAAAAAAATGTGATTGTTAAAACAGAAAGTGCAGGAGAAATTCTGCATGTCTGGCAGCATCTGTGGAGAGAGGAACAGAATTAATTTTTTTGAGTCAAGTGTCATACCAGACTCAAAACATTAACTCTGTTTCTCTCTCCACAGGTATTGCCAGATCTGCTGAGTTTCTCCAGCAGTTTCCTTTTTTTACTTCAAATCTCCTATATTTGTTTTCTTAAGCTTTTCTCTGAATGAAGAAATAATGTAAATTATTGACCTTGATAACATCCTTCTGATCATTTTTTGTTTCTAAACCTGATTATTGTTTTGCAAGAAATACAGAGCACTATGTATGCAAGAAGATAAGGTTGACATTGGCTGCTGTCTGAAAACATCTTTCATTGGCTGACTTTTTTCAAGTTCCTAAGAAATATAACTACCAGCTCCTCCCTTCAATGGATCATTATTTCCTCAGATCTCATGCAGAACTTCCATTTCTGCTCTGTTGCAATCCTGTTTCCAAGTACTTCATTTTTAAAATTCACTCATTGGATGTGGCTATCACTGGCTGGGAAAGCACTTAGAACATAGAAAAGTACAGCACAGAACAGGCCCTTCAGCTTACAATTAATCCTAACTTATTGCCTACTTTCTTTTGAGAAGGTGATGACGAGCAGCCTATGGTTGTAAGGAAAAGTGAAAAAGACTAGGATTGTTTTCACTGTAAAGACAGCTGCTATAGAGGTCTACAAAATTATGAGAGGCATACATAGGGTGGATAGTCAGAGCTTTTTTCCTGGGTTGAAGTTTCAACTACAAGGGGCTGCAAGTTCAAGGTGAGAGGGGAAAAGTTTAAGGGAGATTAATAGAGTCATACAGTCATGCAGCACAGAAATAGATCCTTTGGCCTATCATATCTGCGCTGACCAGCCATCCCACTTTACCAGCATTACCCTCTATACCCTTCTTATTCATACACCTATCCAGATGCCTTTTAAACGTTGTAATTGTACCTGTCTGCGAGGGACCTTTTTCATGCAGTGTGTGGTAGGAGCCTGGGGTGTGCTGCCAGAAGAGGTGCTGGAAGCAGGTACGTTGGCGACATTTAAGAGGCATCTGGATGGTTACATGAACAGGGAGGGAATAGAGGGCTATGGACTGAATAAGGGCAGAAGGCCTGTTTTGTTAGGGCATGGTGAATGACAGAGGCTTCTAGAGCTGAAGGACCTGTTCCTGTGCTGTACTTCTCTTTTGTTCTTTTTTTTGAACTGCTGCAATCCAAGAGCTGTAGGTCAACTCACATTGCCATTAGAAAGGGAATTCCAAGATTTTGACCCAGTGGCGTGAAAGGAACAGTTATATCTTTCCAAGTCAGGATGTTGAGTGACTTAGAGAGAAACTTGCAATTAGTGGTATTCCCATGTATCTCTTCCCTGGTCCTTCTGGATCATAGTGGTTATAGGTTTGGACAGTGCTGTCTAAGTCTTTCTCCAGTACACCTTGTAGATGGTACACACTTTTGCTACTAACCATCAGTGGAGGAGGGAGTCAATGTTTGTGGATATGATGCCAATCAAGTGGGCTGATTTGTTCCTGTTGGTATTGAGCTTCTTGAGTGCTGCTGGGGCTGCACTTATCCAGGCAAATGGGGAGCATTCCACCACATAAATGACTGCTGCCTTGTAGATGGCAGACAGCCTTTGGGGACTCAAGTAGTGAGTTACTAGCTGCAGGAATCCTAGCCTCTCATCTGCTTTTGTAGCAACTATATTTATATGATTAGATGAGATTACTTGCAGTGTGGAAACAGGCCCTTCGGCCCAACAAGTCCATACTGACCTGCTGAAGCGCAACCCACCCAGACCCATTACCCTACATTTACCCCTTCACCTAACACTACAGGCAATTTAGCATGGCCAATTCACCTAACCTGCACATTTTTGGACTGTGGGAGGAAACCGCAGCAACCGGAGGAAACCCACACAGACACGGGGAGAATGTGCAAACTCCACAGGCGGGAAATAAACCCGGGTCTCAGGTGCTGTGAGAGAAACAGTGCTAACCACCGTGACACTCACTATGGCTAGTCTAGTTCAGTTTCTGGTCATGGGTTACCTAGAATGTTGCTAATAGGGAATTCATAAATGTTAATGTCACTGAATGTCAAGGGGTAACTGTTGGACTCTCTCTTAACAGAGATGGTCATTGCCTGGAATTTGTGTGGCACAAATGCTACTTTCCATTTGTCAGCCCAAACCTGAATATCATCCAGGTCTTGCTGCATTTGGACATGGACTGCTTCAGTGCCTAGTAAGTCACAAATGCAGAACATTGTGCAATATCAGTGAACATCCCCACTTCTGACTTTAAAATGGAAGGGAGGTAATTGATGAAGCAGTTGAACATTGTTGTGCCGAGCACATTACCCTGAGGAACTCCGACAAAGGTCCTGGAGCTGAGATGACTGATATCCAACAACCATAACCATCTTCCTGAGGTATGACTCCAGTCAGAAGAGAGTTTTCCTCCTGATTCTCATTGACTCCAGTTTTGCTAGGCTTTCTTGATGACACACACACACACACACACACACACACACACACAATTTAGGAAGAGTGCTAAATTGGTGAAAGGCCAACTATAGCAAAATACAGCATGAGCTGGGGTGTATGGATTGGGAGCAGCTATTTGAAGGTAAATCCACATTTGATAAGCTGGAGGTTTTTAAAAAGGATTGATTAGAGTGCAGGACACTCATGTCCCTGTGAAAATGAGGATAGAAATGGCAAGATTATGGAACCATGAAATTATGAGACTAGCTAAGAAAAGGAATCATACATGAGGTATAGGCAACTGAAAAGAGACGAAGCTTTGGAAGAATATTGGGAAATAGTGGACGGCATGGTGGCACAGTGGTTAGCACTGCTGCCTCACATTGCCAGAGACCCGGGTTCAATTCCCGCCTCAGGTGACTGTCTGTGTGGAGTTTGCACATTCTCTCTGTGTCTGCATGGGTTTCCTCTGGGTGCTCCGGTTTCCTCCCACAGTCCATAAATGTAGGTGAACTGGCCATGCTCAATTACCTATAGTGTTAGGTGAAGGGGTAAATGTAGGGGAATGGGTCTGGGTGGGTTGTGCTTTGGCAGGTTGGTGTGGACTTGTTGGGCCGAAGGGCCTGTTTCCACACTGTAAGTAATCTTATAGTATCTCTAATAGAAAGTACGACGAATCTGAAACGAGGCCTTAAAGGGGTCATGAAATATCTTTCGCAAACCGGATTAAGGAAAATCCCAAAGCCTTTTATTCATATATAAGGACCAAGAGGGTAACTAAAGAAAGGGTTGGCCCACTCAAGGACAAAGGAAGAAAGTTATGCGTGGAGTCAGAGAAAATGGGTGAGATTCTTAATGAGTATTTTGCATCGGTATTCACCGAGGAGAGGGGTATGGTGGATGTTGAGGTCAGGGAGAGATGTTGATTACTCTAGGTCAAGTTGGCAAAGGAGGGAGGAAGTGTTGGGTATTCTAAAAGGCATTAATAGTCGCCAGGTCTGAATAGGATCTATCCCAGGTTACTGAGGGAAGCGAGAGAGGAAATAGCTGGGGCCTTAACAGATATCTCTACAGCATCCTTGAACACGGGTGAGGTCCCGGAGGACTGGAGAATTGCTAATGTTGTCCCCTTGTTTAAGAAGGGTAGCAAGGATAATCCAGGTAAGTAAAAACTGGTGTGATTGACATCAGTGGTTGGGAAGCTGCTGAAGAAGATACTGAGAGAAAGGATCTATTTACATTTGGAAGAAAATAGGCTTATCATTGATAGGCAATATGGTTTTGTGCAGGGAAGGTCATGTCTCACCAAATGAATAGAATTCTTTGAGGAAGTGACAAAGTTGATTGATGAGGGAAGGGCTGTAGATGTCATAAACATGGACATCAGTAAGGTGTTTGATAAGGTGGCCCACGGTAGGATGACAGAGAAGGTCAAGTCGCAGAGGGTCTAGGTGTACTAGCTAGATGGATAGAGAATTTGCTTGGCAGCAGGATTCAGAGAGTAGTAGTGGAAGGGAGTTTCTCAAAATGGCGAACTGTGACCAGTGGTGTTCCACAGGGATCTATGTTGGGACTATTGTTGTTTGTGATATACATAAATGATCTGGAGGAAGGTATAGGTAGTCTGATTAGCAAATTTGCAGATGACACTAAGATTGGTGGAGTAACAGATAGTGAAGTGTACTGTCAAAGAATGTAGCAGAATATAGATAGATTGGAGAGTTGAGTGGAGAAATGGAAGATGGAGTACAATTTGGGCAAATGTGAGGTGATGCATTTTTGAAGATCTAATTCAAGAGCGAACTATACTAAGAGTAAATGATAAAGCCCTGAGAAAAATTGATATCCAGAGAGATCTGGGCGTTCAGGTCTATTGTACCCTGAAGGTGGCAATGCACGTCAATAGAGTGATCAAGGATGCATAAGGCATGCTTTCCTTCAATGGACAGGGTATTGAGTACAAAAGTTGGCAGGTAATGTTACAGTTTTATGGACTTTGATTTGGCCATATGTGGAATACTGCATACAGTTCTGGACACCACATTATCAAAAGAGTGTGGATGCTTTGGAGAGGATGCACAGGAGGTTCATCAGGATGTTGCCTGGTATGGAGGGTGCTAGCTATGAGGCGAGGTTGAGTAGATTAGAATTATTTTCATTAGAAAGATGGAGGTTGAGGGGGGACCTGATTGAGGTTTACAAAATCATGAGAGGTACAGACAAACAGACAGGGTGGATAGCAAAAATCTTTTACCCAGAGTTGGGGACTGAATGACTATGGGAACATGAGTTCAAGGTGAGAGGGGAAAAGTTTACGGGTGACATACGTGGAAAATTCTTTATGCAGAGGGTGTGGGTGCCTGGAGCATGTTGCCAGCCGAGGTGGTAGAGGTGAACACAACAGCGTCATTTAAGATGTATCTAGACAGATACATGAATGGGGAGGGAGGAAAGGGATACAGATCCTTAGAAAATAGGCAACAGGCTTAGATAAAGGATTCAGATCGGCACAGGCTTGGAGGGCCAAAGGGCCTGTTCCTGTGCTGTAATTTTCTTTGTTCTTTGCATACAGTCAAAAACTGAGTAGGTGCAGGACAACATACTTCCAAGTGCATACCACCGTGCTGCCACTCTCACATACCCAGGAATGGCATTGTCTAGGATATTGACATGATACTGTGAGTATTGCTTGACTCATCTGTGAGACAGCTCTTCCAATTATGACACTAGCCTATAAATAATAATATGGAGAACCTTAGAGGATCACAGTATTAACATCACAGTACAGGCCATTTGGCTTTTGATACTGTGCTGACCTTTTATCCTACTCTAAGATCAGATTAACCTACTTACCCTTCATTTTACTATCATCCATGTGCCTATCCAAGGGTTGCCTAAATGTCCCTAATGTATCTGACTCTACTACAACTGCTGGCAATGCATTCCACACACCCACCACTCTCTATATAAAGAACCTACCTCTGACATTTCCCCTGAACCTTCCTCTAATCACCTTAAAATTGTGCTGTCTTGTGATAGCCATTTCTGCTTTGGGAAAAAGCCTCTGACAATCCATTCTATATGCCTTTCCTCTTCTTGTATATCACTATCAAGTCCCCTCTCATCCTTCTTCACTCCAATGAGAAAAACCCTAGCCACCTCAACCTTTCTTCATAAGACTTGCTCTCCAGTTCAGACAGTATCCTAATAAATCTCCTCTGCATCCTCTCTTAAAGCTTCCACATCTTCCTATAATGAGGTAACCAGAACTGAACACAATATTCCAAGTGTGGTCTCACCAGGGCTCTGTAGAGCTGCAGCATAACTTTGTGGTTCTTCAAGTCAATCCACCTCCTAATGAAAGCCAACACACCATATACCTCCTTAACAACCCTATCAATTTGGGTGGCAATTTTGATGGATCTATGGACATGGATGTCAAGATCCCTCCATTCTTCCCCACTGCCAAGAATCTTGCCTTTAGCCCTGTATTCTGCATTCAAATTTGTTGTGTTGTGTTTTCTGTTTTCATTTCCAGTGCCTTAGTCAATGCCACTTGCTCTGACTGGTTTCATTCCTTTCTTTGGACTCTTTTCTTTAGTGGTTAATACAA